>NW_027617379.1:0-122831 GCF_964187855.1 Myxine glutinosa
AATACAAGTGCAAAAGTGGTTTTTCAACACTAACACAAGTGCGAAAAGTGGTTTTTCAACACTAACACAAGTGCGAAAAGTGGTTTTTCAACACTAACACAAGTGCAAAAAGTGTTTTTTCCACACTAATACAAGTGCAAAAGTGGTTTCCTGCACCAACACAAGTGCAAAAAGTGGTTTTTCAACACTAACACAAGTGCGAAAAGTGGTTTTTCAACACTAACACAAGTGCTAAAAGTGGTTTTTCAACACTATCACAAGTGCAAAAAGTGTTTTTTCCACACTATTACAAGTGCAAAAGTGGTTTCCTGCACCAACACAAGTGCGAAAAGTGGTTTTTCAACACTAACACAAGTGCGAAAAGTGGTTTTTCAATACTATCACGAGTGCGAAAAGTGTTTTTTCCACACTAATACAATTGCAAAAGTGGTTTCCTGCACCAACACAAGTGCGAAAAGTGGTTTTTCAACACTAACACAAGTGCGAAAAGTGGTTTTTCCACAATAACACAAGTGCAAAAAGTGGTTTTTCAACATTAATACAAGTGCAAAAGTGGTTTCCTGCACCAACACAAGTGCGAAAAGTGGTTTTTCAACACTAACACAAGTGCGAAAAGTGGTTTTTCAACACTAACACAAGTGCGAAAAGTGTTTTTTCCACACTAATACAAGTGCAAAAGTGATTTCCTGCACCAACACAAGTGCGAAAAGTGGTTTTTCAACACTAACACAAGTGCGAAAAGTGGTTTTTTTTAGTTTCAACACTAACACAAGTGCGAAAAGCACAAGTGCGAAAGTGCAACACAAGTGCGAAAAGTGGTTTTTCAATACTATCACAAGTGCGAAAAGTGTTTTTTCCACACTAATACAATTGCAAAAGTGGTTTCCTGCACCAACACAAGTGCGAAAAGTGGTTTTTCAACACTAACACAAGTGTAAAAAGAGGTTTTTCAACACTTTCACAAGTGCAAAAAGTGTTTTTTCCACACTAATACAAGTGCAAAAGTGGTTTCCTGCACCAACACAAGTGCGAAAAGTGGTTTTTCAACACTAACACAAGTGTAAAAAGTGGTTTTTCAACACTTTCACAAGTGCAAAAAGTGTTTTTTCCACACTAATACAAGTGCAAAAGTGGTTTCCTGCACCAACACAAGTGCGAAAAGTGGTTTTTCAACACTAACACAAGTGCGAAAAGTGGTTTTTCAATACTATCACAAGTGCGAAAAGTGTTTTTTCCACACTAATACAATTGCAAAAGTGGTTTCCTGCACCAACACAAGTGCGAAAAGTGGTTTTTCAACACTAACACAATTGCGAAAAGTGGTTTTTCCACACTAACACAAGTGCGAAAAGTGGTTTTTCAACATTAATACAAGTGCAAAAGTGGTTTCCTGCACCAACACAAGTGCGAAAAGTGGTTTTTCAACACTAACACAAGTGCGAAAAGTGGTTTTTCAACACTATCACAAGTGCAAAAAGTGTTTTTCCACACTAATACAAATGCAAAAGTGGTTTCCTGCACCAACACAAGTGCGAAAAGTGGTTTTTCAACACTAACACAAGTGCGAAAAGTGGTTTTTCAACACTATCACAAATGCAAAAAGTGTTTTTTCCACACTATTACAAGTGCCAAAGTGGTTTCCTGCACCAACACAAGTGCGAAAAGTGGTTTTTCAACACTAACACAAGTGCGAAAAGTGGTTTTTCAACACTAACACAAGTGCGAAAAGTGGTTTTTCCACACTAATACAAGTGCAAAAGTGCTTTCCTGCACCAACACAAGTGCGAAAAGTGGTTTTTCAACACTAACACAAGTGCGAAAAGTGGTTTTTCAACACAAACACAAGTGTGAAAAGTGGTTTTGCCACACTAATACAAGTGCAAAAGTGGTTTCCTGCACCAACACAAGTGCGAAAAGTGGTTTTTCAACACTAACACAATGTGTAAAAAGTGGTTTTTCAACACTATCACAAGTGCAAAAAGTGTTTTTTCCACACTAATACAAATGCAAAAGTGGTTTCCTGCACCAACACAAGTGCGAAAAGTGGTTTTTCAACACTAACACAAGTGCGAAAAGTGGTTTTTCAATACTATCACAAGTGCGAAAAGTGTTTTTTCCACACTAATACAATTGCAAAAGTGGTTTCCTGCACCAACACAAGTGTGAAAAGTGGTTTTTCAACACTAACACAAGTGCGAAAAGTGGTTTTTCCACACTAACACAAGTGCGAAAAGTGGTTTTTCAACATTAATATAAGTGCAAAAGTGGTTTCCTGCACCAACACAAGTGCGAAAAGTGGTTTTTCAACACTAACACAAGTGCGAAAAGTGGTTTTTCAACACTAACACAAGTGCGAAAAGTGTTTTTTCCACACTAATACAAGTGCAAAAGTGGTTTCCTGCACCAACACAAGTGCGAAAAGTGGTTTTTCAACACTATCACAAGTGCGAAAAGTGGTTTTTCAACACTAACACAAGTGCGAAAAGTGGTTTTTCAACACTAACACAAGTGCAAAAAGTGGTTTTTCCACACTAATACAAGTGCAAAAGTGGTTTCGTGCACCACCACGAGTGCGAAAAGTGGTTTTTCAACACTAACACAAGTGCGAAAAGTGGTTTTTCAACACTATCACAAGTGCAAAAAGTGTTTTTACCACACTGTTACAAGTGCAAAAAGTGTTTTTTCCACACTAATACAAGTGCAAAAGTGGTTTTTCAACACTAACACAAGTGCGAAAAGTGGTTTTTCAACACTAACACAAGTGCGAAAAGTGGTTTTTCAACACTAACACAAGTGCAAAAAGTGTTTTTTCCACACTAATACAAGTGCAAAAGTGGTTTCCTGCACCAACACAAGTGCAAAAAGTGGTTTTTCAACACTAACACAAGTGCGAAAAGTGGTTTTTCAACACTAACACAAGTGCTAAAAGTGGTTTTTCAACACTATCACAAGTGCAAAAAGTGTTTTTTCCACACTATTACAAGTGCAAAAGTGGTTTCCTGCACCAACACAAGTGCGAAAAGTGGTTTTTCAACACTAACACAAGTGCGAAAAGTGGTTTTTCAATACTATCACGAGTGCGAAAAGTGTTTTTTCCACACTAATACAATTGCAAAAGTGGTTTCCTGCACCAACACAAGTGCGAAAAGTGGTTTTTCAACACTAACACAAGTGCGAAAAGTGGTTTTTCCACAATAACACAAGTGCAAAAAGTGGTTTTTCAACATTAATAAAAGTGCAAAAGTGGTTTCCTGCACCAACACAAGTGCGAAAAGTGGTTTTTCAACACTAACACAAGTGCGAAAAGTGGTTTTTCAACACTAACACAAGTGCGAAAAGTGTTTTTTCCACACTAATACAAGTGCAAAAGTGATTTCCTGCACCAACACAAGTGCGAAAAGTGGTTTTTCAACACTAACACAAGTGCGAAAAGTGGTTTTTTTTAGTTTCAACACTAACACAAGTGCGAAAAGCACAAGTGCGAAAGTGCAACACAAGTGCGAAAAGTGGTTTTTCAATACTATCACAAGTGCGAAAAGTGTTTTTTCCACACTAATACAATTGCAAAAGTGGTTTCCTGCACCAACACAAGTGCGAAAAGTGGTTTTTCAACACTAACACAAGTGCGAAAAGTGGTTTTTCAACACTAACACAAGTGCGAAAAGTGTTTTTTCCACACGAATACAAGTGCAAAAGTGGTTTCCTGCACCAACACAAGTGCGAAAAGTGGTTTTTCAACACTATCACAAGTGCGAAAAGTGGTTTTTCAACACTAACACAAGTGCGAAAAGTGGTTTTTCAACACTAAGACAAGTGTGAAAAGTGGTTTTTCCACACTAATACAAGTGCAAAAGTGGTTTCCTGCACCAACACAAGTGCGAAAAGTGGTTTTTCAACACTAACACAAGTGCGAAAAGTGGTTTTTCAACACTATCACAAGTGCAAAAAGTGTTTTTTCCACACTGTCACAAGTGCAAAAAGTGTTTTTTCCACACTAATACAAGTGCAAAAGTGGTTTTTCAACACTAACACAAGTGCGAAAAGTGGTTTTTCAACACTAACACAAGTGCGAAAAGTGGTTTTTCAACACTAACACAAGTGCAAAAAGTGGTTTTTCCACACTAATACAAGTGCAAAAGTGGTTTCCTGCACCAACACAAGTGCGAAAAGTGGTTTTTCAACACTAACACAAGTGTAAAAAGTGGTTTTTCAACACTTTCACAAGTGCAAAAAGTGTTTTTTCCACACTAATACAAGTGCAAAAGTGGTTTCCTGCACCAACACAAGTGCAAAAAGTGGTTTTTCAACACTAACACAAGTGCGAAAAGTGGTTTTTCAACACTAACACAAGTGCAAAAAGTGGTTTTCCACACTAATACAAGTGCAAAAGTGGTTTCCTGCACCAACACAAGTGCGAAAAGTGGTTTTTCAACACTAACACAAGTGTAAAAAGAGGTTTTTCAACACTTTCACAAGTGCAAAAAGTGTTTTTTCCACACTAATACAAGTGCAAAAGTGGTTTCCTGCACCAACACAAGTGCGAAAAGTGGTTTTTCAACACTAACACAAGTGTAAAAAGTGGTTTTTTCAACACTTTCACAAGTGCAAAAAGTGTTTTTTCCACACTAATACAAGTGCAAAAGTGGTTTCCTGCACCAACACAAGTGCGAAAAGTGGTTTTTCAACACTAACACAAGTGCGAAAAGTGGTTTTTCAATACTATCACAAGTGCGAAAAGTGTTTTTTCCACACTAATACAATTGCAAAAGTGGTTTCCTGCACCAACACAAGTGCGAAAAGTGGTTTTTCAACACTAACACAAGTGCGAAAAGTGGTTTTTCCACACTAACACAAGTGCGAAAAGTGGTTTTTCAACATTAATACAAGTGCAAAAGTGGTTTCCTGCACCAACACAAGTGCGAAAAGTGGTTTTTCAACACTAACACAAGTGCGAAAAGTGGTTTTTCAACACTATCACAAGTGCAAAAAGTGTTTTTCCACACTAATACAAATGCAAAAGTGATTTCCTGCACCAACACAAGTGCGAAAAGTGGTTTTTCAACACTAACACAAGTGCGAAAAGTGGTTTTTCAACACTATCACAAATGCAAAAAGTGTTTTTTCCACACTATTACAAGTGCCAAAGTGGTTTCCTGCACCAACACAAGTGCGAAAAGTGGTTTTTCAACACTAACACAAGTGCGAAAAGTGGTTTTTCAACACTAACACAAGTGCGAAAAGTGGTTTTTCCACACTAATACAAGTGCAAAAGTGGTTTCCTGCACCAACACAAGTGCGAAAAGTGGTTTTTCAACACTAACACAAGTGCGAAAAGTGGTTTTTCAACACAAACACAAGTGTGAAAAGTGGTTTTGCCACACTAATACAAGTGCAAAAGTGGTTTCCTGCACCAACACAAGTGCGAAAAGTGGTTTTTCAACACTAACACAATGTGTAAAAAGTGGTTTTTCAACACTATCACAAGTGCAAAAAGTGTTTTTTCCACACTAATACAAATGCAAAAGTGGTTTCCTGCACCAACACAAGTGCGAAAAGTGGTTTTTCAACACTAACACAAGTGCGAAAAGTGGTTTTTCAATACTATCACAAGTGCGAAAAGTGTTTTTTCCACACTAATACAATTGCAAAAGTGGTTTCCTGCACCAACACAAGTGTGAAAAGTGGTTTTTCAACACTAACACAAGTGCGAAAAGTGGTTTTTCCACACTAACACATGTGCGAAAAGTGGTTTTTCAACATTAATATAAGTGCAAAAGTGGTTTCCTGCACCAACACAAGTGCGAAAAGTGGTTTTTCAACACTAACACAAGTGCGAAAAGTGGTTTTTCAACACTAACACAAGTGCGAAAAGTGTTTTTTCCACACTAATACAAGTGCAAAAGTGGTTTCCTGCACCAACACAAGTGCGAAAAGTGGTTTTTCAACACTATCACAAGTGCGAAAAGTGGTTTTTCAACACTAACACAAGTGCGAAAAGTGGTTTTTCAACACTAACACAAGTGCAAAAAGTGGTTTTTCCACACTAATACAAGTGCAAAAGTGGTTTCCTGCACCAACACGAGTGCGAAAAGTGGTTTTTCAACACAAACACAAGTGCGAAAAGTGGTTTTTCAACACTATCACAAGTGCAAAAAGTGTTTTTTCCACACTGTCACAAGTGCAAAAAGTGTTTTTTCCACACTAATACAAGTGCAAAAGTGGTTTTTCAACACTAACACAAGTGCGAAAAGTGGTTTTTCAACACTAACACAAGTGCGAAAAGTGGTTTTTCAACACTAACACAAGTGCAAAAAGTGTTTTTTCCACACTAATACAAGTGCAAAAGTGGTTTCCTGCACCAACACAAGTGCAAAAAGTGGTTTTTCAACACTAACACAAGTGCGAAAAGTGGTTTTTCAACACTAACACTAGTGCTAAAAGTGGTTTTTCAACACTATCACAAGTGCAAAAAGTGTTTTTTCCACACTATTACAAGTGCAAAAGTGGTTTCCTGCACCAACACAAGTGCGAAAAGTGGTTTTTCAACACTAACACAGGTGCGAAAAGTGGTTTTTCAACACTAACACAAGTGCGAAAAGTGGTTTTTCCAAACTAATACAAGTGCAAAAGTGGTTTCCTGCACCAACACAAGTGCGAAAAGTGGTTTTTCAGCACTAACACAAGTGTAAAAAGTGGTTTTTCAACACTATCACAAGTGCAAAAAGTGTTTTTTCCACACTAATACAAGTGCAAAAGTGGTTTCCTGCACCAACACAAGAGCGTAAAGTGGTTTTTCAACACTAACACAAGTGCGAAAAGTGGTTTTTCAATACTATCACAAGTGCGAAAAGTGTTTTTTCCACACTAATACAAGTGCAAAAGTGGTTTCCTGCACCAACACAAGTGCGAAAAATGGTTTT
Organism: Myxine glutinosa; assembly: GCF_964187855.1. Lineage (NCBI taxonomy): Eukaryota > Metazoa > Chordata > Myxini > Myxiniformes > Myxinidae > Myxine > Myxine glutinosa. The sequence continues at coordinate 6,921 of NW_027617379.1, forward strand.
TCAACACTAACACAAGTGCGAAAAGTGGTTTCCTGCACCAACACAAGTGCGAAAAGTGGTTTTTCAACACTAACACAAGTGCGAAAAGTGGTTTTTCAACACTAACACAAGTGCGAAAAGTGGTTTTTCAACACTAATACAAGTGCAAAAGTGGTTTTTCAACACTAACACAAGTGCGAAAAGTGGTTTTTCAACACTAACACAAGTGCGAAAAGTGGTTTTTCAACACTAACACAAGTGTGAAAAGTGGTTTTTCAACACTAACACAAGTGTGAAAAGTGGTTTTTCAACACTAACACAAGTGCAAAAAGTGTTTTTTCCACACTATTACAAGTGCAAAAGTGATTTCCTGCACCAACACAAGTGCGAAAAGTGATTTTTCAACACTAACACAAGTGCGAAAAGTGGTTTTTCAACACTAACACAAGTGCGAAAAGTGTTTTTTCCACACTAATGCAAGTGCAAAAGTGGTTTCCTGCACCAACACAAGTGCGAAAAATGGTTTTTCAACACTAACACAAGTGCGAAAAGTGGTTTTTCAACACTAACACAAGTGCGAAAAGTGGTTTTTCAACACTATCACAAGTGCAAAAAGTGTTTTTTCCACACTATTACAAGTGCAAAAGTGGTTTCCTGCACCAACACAAGAGCGTAAAGTGGTTTTTCAACACTAACACAAGTGCGAAAAGTGGTTTTTCAATACTATCACAAGTGCGAAAAGTGTTTTTTCCACACTAATACAAGTGCAAAAGTGGTTTCCTGCACCAACACAAGTGCGAAAAATGGTTTTTCAACACTAACACAAGTGCGAAAAGTGGTTTCCTGCACCAACACAAGTGCGAAAAGTGGTTTTTCAACACTAACACAAGTGCGAAAAGTGGTTTTTCAACACTAACACAAGTGCGAAAAGTGGTTTTTCAACACGAATACAAGTGCAAAAGTGGTTTTTCAACACTAACACAAGTGCGAAAAGTGGTTTTTCAACACTAACACAAGTGTGAAAAGTGGTTTTTCAACACTAACACAAGTGCAAAAAGTGTTTTTTCCACACTATTACAAGTGCAAAAGTGATTTCCTGCACCAACACAAGTGCGAAAAGTGATTTTTCAACACTAACACAAATGCGAAAAGTGGTTTTTCAACACTAACACAAGTGCGAAAAGTGTTTTTTCCACACTAATGCAAGTGCAAAAGTGGTTTCCTGCACCAACACAAGTGCGAAAAATGGTTTTTCAACACTAACACAAGTGCGAAAAGTGGTTTTTCAACACTAACACAAGTGCGAAAAGTGGTTTTTCAACACTATCACAAGTGCAAAAAGTGTTTTTTCCACACTATTACAAGTGCAAAAGTGGTTTCCTGCACCAACACAAGTGCGAAAAGTGGTTTTTCAACACTAACACAAGTGCGAAAAGTGGTTTTTCAACACTAACACAAGTGCGAAAAATGGTTTTTCAACACTATCACAAGTGCAAAAAGTGTTTTTTCCACACGAATACAAGTGCAAAAGTGGTTTCCTGCACCAACACAAGTGCGAAAAGTGGTTTCCTGCACCAACACAAGTGCGAAAAGCGGTTTTTCAACACCAGCACAAGTGCGAAAAGTGGTTTTTCAACACTAACACAAGCGCGAAAAGTGGTTTTTCCACACTAATACAAGTGCAAAAGTTGTTTCCTGCACCAACAAAAGTGCGAAAAGTGGTTTTTCAACACTAACACAAGTGTAAAAAGTGGTTTTTCAACACTATCACAAGTGCAAAAAGTGTTTTTTCCACACTAATACAAATGCAAAAGTGGTTTCCTGCACCAACACAAGTGCGAAAAGTGGTTTTTCAACACTAACACAAGTGCGAAAAGTGGTTTTTCAATACTATCACAAGTGCGAAAAGTGTTTTTGCCACACTAATACAATTGCAAAAGTGGTTTCCTGCACCAACACAAGTGCGAAAAGTGGTTTTTCAATACTAACACAAGTGCGAAAAGTGGTTTTTCCACAATAACACAAGTGCAAAAAGTGGTTTTTCAACATTAATACAAGTGCAAAAGTGGTTTCCTGCACCAACACAAGTGCGAAAAGTGGTTTTTCAACACTAACACAAGTGCGAAAAGTGGTTTTTCAACACTAACACAAGTGCGAAAAGTGTTTTTTCCACACTAATACAAGTGCCAAAGTGGTTTCCTGCACCACACAAGTGCGAAAAGTGGTTTTTCAACACTAACACAAGTGCGAAAAGTGGTTTTTCAACACTAACACAAGTGCGAAAAGTGGTTTTTCCACACTAATACAAGTGCAAAAGTGGTTTCCTGCACCAACACAAGTGCGAAAAGTGGTTTTTCAACACTAACACAAGTGCGAAAAGTGGTTTTTCAACACTAACACAAGTGCGAAAAGTGGTTTTTCCACACTAATACAAGTGCAAAAGTGGTTTCCTGCACCAACACAAGTGCGAAAAGTGGTTTTTCAACACTAACACAAGTGCGAAAAGTGGTTTTTCAACACAAACACAAGTGCGAAAAGTGGTTTTGCCACACTAATACAAGTGCAAAAGTGGTTTCCTGCACCAACACAAGTGCGAAAAGTGGTTTTTCAACACTAACACAATGTGTAAAAAGTGGTTTTTCAACACTATCACAAGTGCAAAAAGTGTTTTTCCACACTAATACAAATGCAAAAGTGGTTTCCTGCACCAACACAAGTGCGAAAAGTGGTTTTTCAACACTAACACAAGTGCGAAAAGTGGTTTTTCAATACTATCACAAGTGCGAAAAGTGGTTTTTCAACACTATCACAAGTGCAAAAAGTGTTTTTTCCACACTATTACAAGTGCCAAAGTGGTTTCCTGCACCAACACAAGTGCGAAAAGTGGTTTTTCAACACTAACACAAGTGCGAAAAGTGGTTTTTCAACACTAACACAAGTGCGAAAAGTGGTTTTTCCACACTAATACAAGTGCAAAAGTGGTTTCCTGCACCAACACAAGTGCGAAAAGTGGTTTTTCAACACTAACACAAGTGTAAAAAGAGGTTTTTCAACACTTTCACAAGTGCAAAAAGTGTTTTTTCCACACTAATACAAGTGCAAAAGTGGTTTCCTGCACCAACACAAGTGCGAAAAGTGGTTTTTCAACACTAACACAAGTGCGAAATGTGGTTTTTCAATACTATCACAAGTGCGAAAAGTGTTTTTTCCACACTAATACAAATGCAAAAGTGGTTTCCTGCACCAACACAAGTGCGAAAAATGGTTTTTCAACACTAACACAAGTGCGAAAAGTGGTTTTTCAACACTAACACAAGTGCGAAAAGTGGTTTTTCAACACTAACACAAGTGCGAAAAGTGTTTTTTTCCACACTAATATAAGTGCAAAAGTGGTTTCCTGCACCAACACAAGTGCGAAAAGTGGTTTTTCAACACTAACACAAGTGCGAAAAGTGGTTTTTCAACACTAACACAAGTGCGAAAAATGGTTTTTCAACACTATCACAAGTGCAAAAAGTGTTTTTTCCACACGAATACAAGTGCAAAAGTGGTTTCCTGCACCAACACAAGTGCGAAAAGTGGTTTCCTGCACCAACACAAGTGCGAAAAGTGGTTTTTCAACACTAACACAAGTGCGAAAAGTGGTTTTTCAACACTAACACAAGCGCGAAAAGTGGTTTTCCACACTAATACAAGTGCAAAAGTTGTTTCCTGCACCAACAAAAGTGCGAAAAGTGGTTTTTCAACACTAACACAAGAGTAAAAAGTGGTTTTTCAACACTATCACAAGTGCAAAAAGTGTTTTTTCCACACTAATACAAATGCAAAAGTGGTTTCCTGCACCAACACAACTGCGAAAAGTGGTTTTTCAACACTAACACAAGTGCGAAAAGTGGTTTTTCAATACTATCACGAGTGCGAAAAGTGTTTTTTCCACACTAATACAATTGCAAAAGTGGTTTCCTGCACCAACACAAGTGCGAAAAGTGGTTTTTCAACACTAACACAAGTGCGAAAAGTGGTTTTTCCACAATAACACAAGTGCAAAAAGTGGTTTTTCAACATTAATACAAGTGCAAAAGTGGTTTCCTGCACCAACACAAGTGCGAAAAGTGGTTTTTCAACACTAACACAAGTGCGAAAAGTGGTTTTTCAACACTAACACAAGTGCGAAAAGTGTTTTTTCCACACTAATACAAGTGCAAAAGTGATTTCCTGCACCAACACAAGTGCGAAAAGTGGTTTTTCAACACTAACACAAGTGCGAAAAGTGGTTTTTTTTAGTTTCAACACTAACACAAGTGCGAAAAGCACAAGTGCGAAAGTGCAACACAAGTGCGAAAAGTGGTTTTTCAATACTATCACAAGTGCGAAAAGTGTTTTTTCCACACTAATACAATTGCAAAAGTGGTTTCCTGCACCAACACAAGTGCGAAAAGTGGTTTTTCAACACTAACACAAGTGCGAAAAGTGGTTTTTCAACACTAACACAAGTGCGAAAAGTGTTTTTGCCACACGAATACAAGTGCAAAAGTGGTTTCCTGCACCAACACAAGTGCGAAAAGTGGTTTTTCAACACTATCACAAGTGCGAAAAGTGGTTTTTCAACACTAACACAAGTGCGAAAAGTGGTTTTTCAACACTAACACAAGTGTGAAAAGTGGTTTTTCCACACTAATACAAGTGCAAAAGTGGTTTCCTGCACCAACACAAGTGCGAAAAGTGGTTTTTCAACACTAACACAAGTGCGAAAAGTGGTTTTTCAACACTATCACAAGTGCAAAAAGTGTTTTTTCCACACTGTCACAAGTGCAAAAAGTGTTTTTTCCACACTAATACAAGTGCAAAAGTGGTTTTTCAACACTAACACAAGTGCGAAAAGTGGTTTTTCAACACTAACACAAGTGCGAAAAGTGGTTTTTCAACACTAACACAAGTGTAAAAAGTGGTTTTTCCACACTAATACAAGTGCAAAAGTGGTTTCCTGCACCAACACAAGTGCGAAAAGTGGTTTTTCAACACTAACACAAGTGTAAAAAGTGGTTTTTCAACACTTTCACAAGTGCAAAAAGTGTTTTTTCCACACTAATACAAGTGCAATAGTGGTTTCCTGCACCAACACAAGTGCAAAAAGTGGTTTTTCAACACTAACACAAGTGCGAAAAGTGGTTTTTCAACACTAACACAAGTGCAAAAAGTGGTTTTTCCACACTAATACAAGTGCAAAAGTGGTTTCCTGCACCAACACAAGTGCGAAAAGTGGTTTTTCAACACTAACACAAGTGTAAAAAGAGGTTTTTCAACACTTTCACAAGTGCAAAAAGTGTTTTTTCCACACTAATACAAGTGCAAAAGTGGTTTCCTGCACCAACACAAGTGCGAAAAGTGGTTTTTCAACACTAACACAAGTGTAAAAAGTGGTTTTTCAACACATTCACAAGTGCAAAAAGTGTTTTTTCCACACTAATACAAGTGCAAAAGTGGTTTCCTGCACCAACACAAGTGCGAAAAGTGGTTTTTCAACACTAACACAAGTGCGAAAAGTGGTTTTTCAATACTATCACAAGTGCGAAAAGTGTTTTTTCCACACTAATACAATTGCAAAAGTGGTTTTTCAACACTAACACAAGTGCGAAAAGTGGTTTTTCAACACTAACACAAGTGCGAAAAGTGGTTTTTCCACACTAACACAAGTGCGAAAAGTGGTTTTTCAACATTAATACAAGTGCAAAAGTGGTTTCCTGCACCAACACAAGTGCGAAAAGTGGTTTTTCAACACTAACACAAGTGCGAAAAGTGGTTTTTCAACACTATCACAAGTGCAAAAAGTGTTTTTCCACACTAATACAAATGCAAAAGTGGTTTCCTGCACCAACACAAGTGCGAAAAGTGGTTTTTCAACACTAACACAAGTGCGAAAAGTGGTTTTTCAACACTATCACAAATGCAAAAAGTGTTTTTTCCACACTATTACAAGTGCCAAAGTGGTTTCCTGCACCAACACAAGTGCGAAAAGTGGTTTTTCAACACTAACACAAGTGCGAAAAGTGGTTTTTCAACACTAACACAAGTGCGAAAAGTGGTTTTTCCACACTAATACAAGTGCAAAAGTGGTTTCCTGCACCAACACAAGTGCGAAAAGTGGTTTTTCAACACTAACACAAGTGCGAAAAGTGGTTTTTCAACACAAACACAAGTGTGAAAAGTGGTTTTGCCACACTAATACAAGTGCAAAAGTGGTTTCCTGCACCAACACAAGTGCGAAAAGTGGTTTTTCAACACTAACACAATGTGTAAAAAGTGGTTTTTCAACACTATCACAAGTGCAAAAAGTGTTTTTTCCACACTAATACAAATGCAAAAGTGGTTTCCTGCACCAACACAAGTGCGAAAAGTGGTTTTTCAACACTAACACAAGTGCGAAAAGTGGTTTTTCAATACTATCACAAGGGCGAAAAGTGTTTTTTCCACACTAATACAATTGCAAAAAGTGGTTTCCTGCACCAACACAAGTGTGAAAAGTGGTTTTTCAACACTAACACAAGTGCGAAAAGTGGTTTTTCCACACTAACACAAGTGCGAAAAGTGGTTTTTCAACATTAATATAAGTGCAAAAGTGGTTTCCTGCACCAACACAAGTGCGAAAAGTGGTTTTTCAACACTAACACAAGTGCGAAAAGTGGTTTTTCAACACTAACACAAGTGCGAAAAGTGTTTTTTCCACACTAATACAAGTGCAAAAGTGGTTTCCTGCACCAACACAAGTGCGAAAAGTGGTTTTTCAACACTATCACAAGTGCGAAAAGTGGTTTTTCAACACTAACACAAGTGCGAAAAGTGGTTTTTCAACACTAACACAAGTGCAAAAAGTGGTTTTTCCACACTAATACAAGTGCAAAAGTGGTTTCCTGCACCAACACGAGTGCGAAAAGTGGTTTTTCAACACTAACACAAGTGCGAAAAGTGGTTTTTCAACACTATCACAAGTGCAAAAAGTGTTTTTTCCACACTAATACAAGTGCAAAAGTGGTTTCCTGCACCAACACAGGTGCGAAAAGTGGCTTTTCAACACTAACACAAGTGCGAAACCTGGTTTTTCAACACTAACACAAGTGCGAAAAGTGGTTTTTCCACACTAATACAAGTGCAAAAGTGGTTTCCTGCACCAACACAAGTGCGAAAAGTGGTTTTTCAACACTAACACAAGTGCGAAAAGTGGTTTTTCCACACTAATACAAGTGCAAAAGTGGTTTCCTGCACCAACACAAGTGCGAAAAGTGGTTTTTCAACACTAACACAAGTGCGAAAAGTGGTTTTTCAACACAAACACAAGTGCGAAAAGTGGTTTTGCCACACTAATACAAGTGCAAAAGTGGTTTCCTGCACCAACACAAGTGCGAAAAGTGGTTTTTCAACACTAACACAATGTGTAAAAAGTGGTTTTTCAACACTATCACAAGTGCAAAAAGTGTTTTTCCACACTAATACAAATGCAAAAGTGGTTTCCTGCACCAACACAAGTGCGAAAAGTGGTTTTTCAACACTAACACAAGTGCGAAAAGTGGTTTTTCAATACTATCACAAGTGCGAAAAGTGGTTTTTCAACACTATCACAAGTGCAAAAAGTGTTTTTTCCACACTATTACAAGTGCCAAAGTGGTTTCCTGCACCAACACAAGTGCGAAAAGTGGTTTTTCAACACTAACACAAGTGCGAAAAGTGGTTTTTCAACACTAACACAAGTGCGAAAAGTGGTTTTTCCACACTAATACAAGTGCAAAAGTGGTTTCCTGCACCAACACAAGTGCGAAAAGTGGTTTTTCAACACTAACACAAGTGTAAAAAGAGGTTTTTCAACACTTTCACAAGTGCAAAAAGTGTTTTTTCCACACTAATACAAGTGCAAAAGTGGTTTCCTGCACCAACACAAGTGCGAAAAGTGGTTTTTCAACACTAACACAAGTGCGAAATGTGGTTTTTCAATACTATCACAAGTGCGAAAAGTGTTTTTTCCACACTAATACAAATGCAAAAGTGGTTTCCTGCACCAACACAAGTGCGAAAAATGGTTTTTCAACACTAACACAAGTGCGAAAAGTGGTTTTTCAACACTAACACAAGTGCGAAAAGTGGTTTTTCAACACTAACACAAGTGCGAAAAGTGTTTTTTTCCACACTAATATAAGTGCAAAAGTGGTTTCCTGCACCAACACAAGTGCGAAAAGTGGTTTTTCAACACTAACACAAGTGCGAAAAGTGGTTTTTCAACACTAACACAAGTGCGAAAAATGGTTTTTCAACACTATCACAAGTGCAAAAAGTGTTTTTTCCACACGAATACAAGTGCAAAAGTGGTTTCCTGCACCAACACAAGTGCGAAAAGTGGTTTCCTGCACCAACACAAGTGCGAAAAGTGGTTTTTCAACACTAACACAAGTGCGAAAAGTGGTTTTTCAACACTAACACAAGCGCGAAAAGTGGTTTTCCACACTAATACAAGTGCAAAAGTTGTTTCCTGCACCAACAAAAGTGCGAAAAGTGGTTTTTCAACACTAACACAAGTGTAAAAAGTGGTTTTTCAACACTATCACAAGTGCAAAAAGTGTTTTTTCCACACTAATACAAATGCAAAAGTGGTTTCCTGCACCAACACAACTGCGAAAAGTGGTTTTTCAACACTAACACAAGTGCGAAAAGTGGTTTTTCAATACTATCACGAGTGCGAAAAGTGTTTTTTCCACACTAATACAATTGCAAAAGTGGTTTCCTGCACCAACACAAGTGCGAAAAGTGGTTTTTCAACACTAACACAAGTGCGAAAAGTGGTTTTTCCACAATAACACAAGTGCAAAAAGTGGTTTTTCAACATTAATACAAGTGCAAAAGTGGTTTCCTGCACCAACACAAGTGCGAAAAGTGGTTTTTCAACACTAACACAAGTGCGAAAAGTGGTTTTTCAACACTAACACAAGTGCGAAAAGTGTTTTTTCCACACTAATACAAGTGCAAAAGTGATTTCCTGCACCAACACAAGTGCGAAAAGTGGTTTTTCAACACTAACACAAGTGCGAAAAGCACAAGTGCGAAAGTGCAACACAAGTGCGAAAAGTGGTTTTTCAATACTATCACAAGTGCGAAAAGTGTTTTTTCCACACTAATACAATTGCAAAAGTGGTTTCCTGCACCAACACAAGTGCGAAAAGTGGTTTTTCAACACTAACACAAGTGCGAAAAGTGGTTTTTCAACACTAACACAAGTGCGAAAAGTGTTTTTGCCACACGAATACAAGTGCAAAAGTGGTTTCCTGCACCAACACAAGTGCGAAAAGTGGTTTTTCAACACTATCACAAGTGCGAAAAGTGGTTTTTCAACACTAACACAAGTGCGAAAAGTGGTTTTTCAACACTAACACAAGTGTGAAAAGTGGTTTTTCCACACTAATACAAGTGCAAAAGTGGTTTCCTGCACCAACACAAGTGCGAAAAGTGGTTTTTCAACACTAACACAAGTGCGAAAAGTGGTTTTTCAACACTATCACAAGTGCAAAAAGTGTTTTTTCCACACTGTCACAAGTGCAAAAAGTGTTTTTTCCACACTAATACAAGTGCAAAAGTGGTTTTTCAACACTAACACAAGTGCGAAAAGTGGTTTTTCAACACTAACACAAGTGCGAAAAGTGGTTTTTCAACACTAACACAAGTGTAAAAAGTGGTTTTTCCACACTAATACAAGTGCAAAAGTGGTTTCCTGCACCAACACAAGTGCGAAAAGTGGTTTTTCAACACTAACACAAGTGTAAAAAGTGGTTTTTCAACACTTTCACAAGTGCAAAAAGTGTTTTTTCCACACTAATACAAGTGCATAAGTGGTTTCCTGCACCAACACAAGTGCAAAAAGTGGTTTTTCAACACTAACACAAGTGCGAAAAGTGGTTTTTCAACACTAACACAAGTGCAAAAAGTGGTTTTTCCACACTAATACAAGTGCAAAAGTGGTTTCCTGCACCAACACAAGTGCGAAAAGTGGTTTTTCAACACTAACACAAGTGTAAAAAGAGGTTTTTCAACACTTTCACAAGTGCAAAAAGTGTTTTTTCCACACTAATACAAGTGCAAAAGTGGTTTCCTGCACCAACACAAGTGCGAAAAGTGGTTTTTCAACACTAACACAAGTGTAAAAAGTGGTTTTTCAACACTTTCACAAGTGCAAAAAGTGTTTTTTCCACACTAATACAAGTGCAAAAGTGGTTTCCTGCACCAACACAAGTGCGAAAAGTGGTTTTTCAACACTAACACAAGTGCGAAAAGTGGTTTTTCAATACTATCACAAGTGCGAAAAGTGTTTTTTCCACACTAATACAATTGCAAAAGTGGTTTTTCAACACTAACACAAGTGCGAAAAGTGGTTTTTCAACACTAACACAAGTGCGAAAAGTGGTTTTTCCACACTAACACAAGTGCGAAAAGTGGTTTTTCAACATTAATACAAGTGCAAAAGTGGTTTCCTGCACCAACACAAGTGCAAAAAGTGGTTTTTCAACACTAACACAAGTGCGAAAAGTGGTTTTTCAACACTATCACAAGTGCAAAAAGTGTTTTTCCACACTAATACAAATGCAAAAGTGGTTTCCTGCACCAACACAAGTGCGAAAAGTGGTTTTTCAACACTAACACAAGTGCGAAAAGTGGTTTTTCAACACTATCACAAATGCAAAAAGTGTTTTTTCCACACTATTACAAGTGCCAAAGTGGTTTCCTGCACCAACACAAGTGCGAAAAGTGGTTTTTCAACACTAACACAAGTGCGAAAAGTGGTTTTTCAACACTAACACAAGTGCGAAAAGTGGTTTTTCCACACTAATACAAGTACAAAAGTGGTTTCCTGCACCAACACAAGTGCGAAAAGTGGTTTTTCAACACTAACACAAGTGCGAAAAGTGGTTTTTCAACACAAACACAAGTGTGAAAAGTGGTTTTGCCACACTAATACAAGTGCAAAAGTGGTTTCCTGCACCAACACAAGTGCGAAAAGTGGTTTTTCAACACTAACACAATGTGTAAAAAGTGGTTTTTCAACACTATCACAAGTGCAAAAAGTGTTTTTTCCACACTAATACAAATGCAAAAGTGGTTTCCTGCACCAACACAAGTGCGAAAAGTGGTTTTTCAACACTAACACAAGTGCGAAAAGTGGTTTTTCAATACTATCACAAGTGCGAAAAGTGTTTTTTCCACACTAATACAATTGCAAAAGTGGTTTCCTGCACCAACACAAGTGTGAAAAGTGGTTTTTCAACACTAACACAAGTGCGAAAAGTGGTTTTTCCACACTAACACAAGTGCGAAAAGTGGTTTTTCAACATTAATATAAGTGCAAAAGTGGTTTCCTGCACCAACACAAGTGCGAAAAGTGGTTTTTCAACACTAACACAAGTGCGAAAAGTGGTTTTTCAACACTAACACAAGTGCGTGTTTTTTCCACACTAATACAAGTGCAAAAGTGGTTTCCTGCACCAACACAAGTGCGAAAAGTGGTTTTTCAACACTATCACAAGTGCGAAAAGTGGTTTTTCAACACTAACACAAGTGCGAAAAGTGGTTTTTCAACACTAACACAAGTGCAAAAAGTGGTTTTTCCACACTAATACAAGTGCAAAAGTGGTTTCCTGCACCAACACGAGTGCGAAAAGTGGTTTTTCAACACTAACACAAGTGCGAAAAGTGGTTTTTCAACACTATCACAAGTGCAAAAAGTGTTTTTTCCACACTAATACAAGTGCAAAAGTGGTTTCCTGCACCAACACAGGTGCGAAAAGTGGCTTTTCAACACTAACACAAGTGCGAAACCTGGTTTTTCAACACTAACACAAGTGTGAAAAGTGGTTTTTCCACACTAATACAAGTGCAAAAGTGGTTTCCTGCACCAACATAAGTGCGAAAAGTAGTTTTTCAACACTATCGCAAGAGCAAAAAGTGTTTTTTCCACACTAATACAAGTGCAAAAGTGGTTTCCTGCACCAACACAAGTGCGAAAAGTGGTTTTTCAACACTAACACAAGTGCGAAAAGTGGTTTTGCAACACTATCACAAGTGCAAAAAGTGTTTTTCCACACTAATACAAGTGCAAAAGTGGTTTCCTGCACCAACACAAGTGCGAAAAGTGGTTTTTCAACATTAACACAAGTGCGAAAAGTGGTTTTTCAACACTAACACAAGTGCGAAAAGTGGTTTTTCCACACTAATACAAGTGCAAAAGTGGTTTCCTGCACCAACACAAGTGCGAAAAGTGGTTTTTCAACACTAACACAAGTGCGAAAAGTGGTTTTTCAACATTATCACAAGTGCAAAAGTGTTTTTTCCACACTAATACAAGTGCAAAAGTGGTTTCCTGCACCAACACAAGTGCGAAAAGTGGTTTTTCAACACTAACACAAGTGCGAAAAGTGATTTTTCAACACTATCACAAGTGCGAAAAGTGGTTTTTCAACACTAACACAAGTGCGAAAAGTGGTTTTTCAACACTATCACAAGTGCAAAAAGTGTTTTTTCCACACTAATACAAGTGCAAAAGTGGTTTCCTGCACCAACACAAGTGCGAAAAGTGGTTTTTCAACACTAACACAAGTGCGAAAAGTGGTTTTTCAACACTATCACAAGTGCAAAAAGTGTTTTTTCCACACTAATACAAGTGCAGAAGTGGTTTCCTGCACCAACACAAGTGCGAAAAGTGGTTTTTCAACACTAACACAAGTGCGAAAAGTGGTTTTTCAACACTAACACAAGTGCGAAAAGTGGTTTTTCCACACTAACACAAGTGCAAAAGTGGTTTCCTGCACCAACACAAGTGCGAAAAGTGGTTTTTCAACACTAACACAAGTGCGAAAAGTGGTTTTTCAAAACTAACACAAGTGCGAAAAGTGGTTTTTCCACACTAATACAAGTGCAAAAGTGGTTTCCTGCACCAACACAAGTGCGAAAAGTAGTTTTTCAACACTAACACAAGTGCGAAAAGTGGTTTTTCAACACTAACACAAGTGCGAAAAGTGTTTTTTCCACACTAATACAAGTGCAAAAGGGGTTTCCTGCACCAACACAAGTGCGAAAAGTGGTTTTTCAACACTAACACAAGTGCGAAAAGTGGTTTTTCAACACTATCACAAGTGCAAAAAGTGTTTTTTCCACACTAATACAAGTGCAAAAGTGGTTTCCTGCAACAACACAAGTGCGAAAAGTGGTTTTTCAACACTAACACAAGTGCGAAAAGTGGTTTTTCAACACTAACACAAGTGCGAAATGTGGTTTTTCAACACTATCACAAGTGCAAAAAGTGTTTTTTCCACACGAATACAAGTGCAAAAGTGGTTTCCTGCACCAACACAAGTGCGAAAAGTGGTTTTTCAACACTAACACAAGTGCGAAAAGTGTTTTTTCAACACTAACACAAGTGCGAAAAGTGGTTTTTCCACACTAATACAAGTGCAAAAGTGGTTTCCTGCACCAACACAAGTGCGAAAAGTGGTTTTTCAACACTATCACAAGTGCAAAAAGTGTTTTTTTCCACACTAATACAAGTGCAGAAGTGGTTTCCTGCACCAACACAAGTGCGAAAAGTGGTTTTTCAACACTAACACAAGTGCGAAAAGTGGTTTTTCAACACTAACACAAGTGCGAAAAGTGGTTTTTCCACACTAACACAAGTGCAAAAGTGGTTTCCCTGCACCAACACAAGTGCGAAAAGTGGTTTTTCAACACTAACACAAGTGCGAAAAGTGGTTTTTCAACACTATCACAAGTGCAAAAAGTGGTTTTTCAACACTAGCACAAGTGCAAAAAGTGGTTTTTCAACACTAACACAAGTGCAAAAAGTGGTTTTCAACATTAACACAAGTGCGAGAAAGTGGTTTTTCAACACTAACACAAGTGCGAAAAGTGGTTTTTCCACACTAATACAAGTGCAAAAGTGGTTTCCTGCACCAACACAAGTGCGAAAAGTGGTTTTTCAACACTAACACAAGTGCGAAAAGTGGTTTTTCAACATTATCACAAGTGCAAAAGTGTTTTTTCCACACTAATACAAGTGCAAAAGTGGTTTCCTGCACCAACACAAAGTGCGAAAAGTGGTTTTTCAACACTAACACAAGTGCGAAAAGTGATTTTTCAACACTATCACAAGTGCGAAAAGTGGTTTTTCAACACTAACACAAGTGCGAAAAGTGGTTTTTCAACACTATCACAAGTGCAAAAAGTGTTTTTTTCCACACTAATACAAGTGCAAAAGTGGTTTCCTGCACCAACACAAGTGCGATAAGTGGTTTTTCAACACTAACACAAGTGCGAAAAGTGGTTTTTCAACACTATCACAAGTGCAAAAAGTGGTTTTTCAACACTATCACAAGTGCAAAAAGTGGTTTTTCAACACTAGCACAAGTGCAAAAAGTGGTTTTTCAACACTAACACAAGTGCGAAAAGTGGTTTTTCAACATTAACACAAGTGCGAAAAGTGGTTTTTCAACATTAACACAAGTGCGAAAAGTGGTTTTTCCACACTAATACAAGTGCAAAAGTGGTTTCCTGCACCAACACAAGTGCGAAAAGTGGTTTCCTGCACCAACACAAGTGCGAAAAGTGGTTTTTCAACATTATCACAAGTGCAAAAGTGTTTTTTCCACACTAATACAAGTGCAAAAGTGGTTTTTCCACACTAACACAAGTGCGAAAAGTGGTTTTTCAACACTAACACAAGTGCGAAAAGTGATTTTTCAACACTATCACAAGTGCGAAAAGTGGTTTTTCAACACTAACACAAGTGCGAAAAGTGGTTTTTCAACACTATCACAAGTGCAAAAAGTGTTTGTTCCACACTAATACAAGTGCAAAAGTGGTTTCCTGCACCAACACAAGTGCGAAAAGTGGTTTTTCAACACTAACACAAGTGAGAAAAGTGGTTTTTCAACACTAACACAAGTGCGAAAAGTGGTTTTCCACACTAATACAAGTGCAAAAGTGGTTTCCTGCACCAACACAAGTGCGAAAAGTGGTTTTTCAACACTAACACAAGTGCGAAAAGTGGTTTTTCAACACTAACACAAGTGCGAAAAGTGGTTTTTCTACACCATCACAAGTGCGAAAAGTGTTTTTTCCACACTAATACAAGTGCAAAAGTGGTTTCCTGCACCAACACAAGTGCGAAAAGTGGTTTTTCAACACTATCACAAGTGCAAAAAGTGTTTTTTCCACACTAATACAAGTGCAAAAGTGGTTTTTCTACAATAACACAAGTGCGAAAAGTGTTTTTTCCACACTAATACAAGTGCAAAAGTGGTTTCCTGCACCAACACAAGTGCGAAAAGTGGTTTTTCAACACTATCACAAGTGCAAAAAGTGTTTTTTCCACACTAATACAAGTGCAAAAGTGGTTTCCTGCACCAAAACAAGTGCGAAAAGTGGTTTTTCAACACTAACACAAGTGCGAAAAGTGGTTTTTCAAAACTAACACAAGTGCGAAAAGTGGTTTTTCAACACTATCACAAGTGCAAAAAGTGTTTTTTCCACACTAATACAAGTGCAAAAGTGGTTTCCTGCACCAACACAAGTGCGAAAAGTGGTTTTTCAACACTAACACAAGTGCGAAAAGTGGTTTTTCAACACTAACACAAGTGCGAAAAGTGGTTTTTCCACACTAATACAAGTGCAAAAGTGGTTTCCTGCACCAACACAAGTGCAAAAAGTGGTTTTTCAACACTAACACAAGTGTAAAAAGAGGTTTTTCAACACTTTCACAAGTGCAAAAAGTGTTTTTTCCACACTAATACAAGTGCAAAAGTGGTTTCCTGCACCAACACAAGTGCGAAAAGTGGTTTTTCAACACTAACACAAGTGTAAAAAGTGGTTTTTCAACACTTTCACAAGTGCAAAAAGTGTTTTTCTCACACTAATACAAGTGCAAAAGTGGTTTCCTGCACCAACACAAGTGCGAAAAGTGGTTTTTCAACACTAACACAAGTGCGAAAAGTGGTTTTTCAATACTATCACAAGTGCGAAAGTGTTTTTTCCACACTAATACAATTGCAAAAGTGGTTTTTCAACACTAACACAAGTGCGAAAAGTGGTTTTTCAACACTAACACAAGTGCGAAAAGTGGTTTTTCCACACGTAACACAAGTGCGAAAAGTGGTTTTTCAACATTAATACAAGTGCAAAAGTGGTTTCCTGCACCAACACAAGTGCGAAAAAGTGGTTTTTCAACACTAACACAAGTGCGAAAAGTGGTTTTTCAACACTATCACAAGTGCAAAAAGTGTTTTTCCACACTAATACAAATGCAAAAGTGGTTTCCTGCACCAACACAAGTGCGAAAAGTGGTTTTTCAACACTAACACAAGTGCAAAAAGTGTTTTTTCCACACTGTCACAAGTGCAAAAAGTGTTTTTTCCACACTAATACAAGTGCAAAAGTGGTTTTTCAACACTAACACAAGTGCGAAAAGTGGTTTTTCAAACACTAACACAAGTGTGAAAAGTGGTTTTTCAACACTAACACAAGTGTAAAAAGTGGTTTTTCCACACTAATACAAGTGCAAAAGTGGTTTCCTGCACCAACACAAGTGCGAAAAGTGGTTTTTCAACACTAACACAAGTGTAAAAAGTGGTTTTTCAACACTTTCACAAGTGCAAAAAGTGTTTTTTCCACACTAATACAAGTGCAAAAGTGGTTTCCTGCACCAACACAAGTGCAAAAAGTGGTTTTTCAACACTAACACAAGTGCGAAAAGTGGTTTTTCAACACTAACACAAGTGCAAAAAGTGGTTTTTCCACACTAATACAAGTGCAAAAGTGGTTTCCTGCACCAACACAAGTGCGAAAAGTGGTTTTTCAACACTAACACAAGTGTAAAAAGAGGTTTTCAACACTTTCACAAGTGCAAAAAGTGTTTTTTCCACACTAATACAAGTGCAAAAGTGGTTTCCTGCACCAACACAAAGTGCGAAAAGTGGTTTTTCAACACTAACACAAGTGTAAAAAGTGGTTTTTCAACACTTTCACAAGTGCAAAAAAGTGTTTTTTCCACACTAATACAAGTGCAAAAGTGGTTTCCTGCACCAACACAAGTGCGAAAAGTGGTTTTTCAACACTAACACAAGTGCGAAAAGTGGTTTTTCAATACTATCACAAGTGCGAAAAGTGTTTTTTCCACACTAATACAATTGCAAAAGTGGTTTTTCAACACTAACACAAGTGCGAAAAGTGGTTTTTCAACACTAACACAAGTGCGAAAAGTGGTTTTTCCACACTAACACAAGTGCGAAAAGTGGTTTTTCAACATTAATACAAGTGCAAAAGTGGTTTCCTGCACCAACACAAGTGCGAAAAGTGGTTTTTCAACACTAACACAAGTGCGAAAAAGTGGTTTTTCAACACTATCACAAGTGCAAAAAGTGTTTTTCCACACTAATACAAATGCAAAAGTGGTTTCCTGCACCAACACAAGTGCGAAAAGTGGTTTTTCAACACTAACACAAGTGCGAAAAGTGGTTTTTCAACACTATCACAAATGCAAAAAGTGTTTTTTTCCACACTATTACAAGTGCCAAAGTGGTTTCCTGCACCAACACAAGTGCGAAAAGTGGTTTTTCAACACTAACACAAGTGCGAAAAGTGGTTTTTCAACACTAACACAAGTGCGAAAAGTGGTTTTTCCACACTAATACAAGTGCAAAAGTGGTTTCCTGCACCAACACAAGTGCGAAAAGTGGTTTTTTCAACACTAACACAAGTGCGAAAAGTGGTTTTTCAACACAAACACAAGTGTGAAAAGTGGTTTTGCCACACTAATACAAGTGCAAAAGTGGTTTCCTGCACCAACACAAGTGCGAAAAGTGGTTTTCAACACTAACACAATGTGTAAAAAGTGGTTTTTCAACACTTATCACAAGTGCAAAAAGTGTTTTTTCCACACTAATACAAATGCAAAAGTGGTTTCCTGCACCAACACAAGTGCGAAAAGTGGTTTTTCAACACTAACACAAGTGCGAAAAGTGGTTTTTCAATACTATCACAAGTGCGAAAAGTGTTTTTTCCACACTAATACAATTGCAAAAGTGGTTTCCTGCACCAACACAAGTGTGAAAAGTGGTTTTTCAACACTAACACAAGTGCGAAAAGTGGTTTTTCCACACTAACACAAGTGCGAAAAGTGGTTTTTCAACATTAATATAAGTGCAAAAGTCGTTTCCTGCACCAACACAAGTGCGAAAAGTGGTTTTTCAACACTAACACAAGTGCGAAAAGTGGTTTTTCAACACTAACACAAGTGCGAAAAGTGTTTTTTCACACTAATACAAGTGCAAAAGTGGTTTCCTGCACAACACAAGTGCGAAAAGTGGTTTTTCAACACTATCACAAGTGCGAAAAGTGGTTTTTCAACACTAACACAAGTGCGAAAAGTGGTTTTTCAACACTAACACAAGTGCAAAAAGTGGTTTTTTCCACACTAATACAAGTGCAAAAGTGGTTTCTGCACCAACACGAGTGCGAAAAGTGGTTTTTCAACACTAACACAAGTGCGAAAAGTGGTTTTTCAACACTATCACAAGTGCAAAAAGTGTTTTTTCCACACTAATACAAGTGCAAAAGTGGTTTCCTGCACCAACACAGGTGCGAAAAGTGGCTTTTCAACACTAACACAAGTGCGAAACCTGGTTTTTCAACACTAACACAAGTGCGAAAAGTGGTTTTTCCACACTAATACAAGTGCGAAAAGTGGTTTCCTGCACCAACACAAGTGCGAAAAGTGGTTTTTCAACACTAACACAAGTGCGAAAAGTGGTTTTTCCACACTAATACAAGTGCAAAAAGTGGTTTCCTGCACCAACACAAGTGCGAAAAGTGGTTTTTCAACACTAACACAAGTGCGAAAAGTGGTTTTTCAACACAAACACAAGTGCGAAAAGTGGTTTTGCCACACTAATACAAGTGCAAAAGTGGTTTCCTGCACCAACACAAGTGCGAAAAGTGGTTTTTCAACACTAACACAATGTGTAAAAAGTGGTTTTTCAACACTATCACAAGTGCAAAAAGTGTTTTTCCACACTAATACAAATGCAAAAGTGGTTTCCTGCACCAACACAAGTGCGAAAAGTGGTTTTTCAACACTAACACAAGTGCGAAAAGTGGTTTTTCAATACTATCACAAGTGCGAAAAGTGTTTTTTCCACACTATTACAAGTGCCAAAGTGGTTTCCTGCACCAACACAAGTGCGAAAAGTGGTTTTTCAACACTAACACAAGTGCGAAAAGTGGTTTTTCAACACTAACACAAGTGCGAAAAGTGGTTTTTCCACACTAATACAAGTGCAAAAGTGGTTTCCTGCACCAACACAAGTGCGAAAAGTGGTTTTTCAACACTAACACAAGTGTAAAAAGAGGTTTTTCAACACTTTCACAAGTGCAAAAAGTGTTTTTTCCACACTAATACAAGTGCAAAAGTGGTTTCCTGCACCAACACAAGTGCGAAAAGTGGTTTTTCAACACTAACACAAGTGCGAAATGTGGTTTTTCAATACTATCACAAGTGCGAAAAGTGTTTTTTCCACACTAATACAAATGCAAAAGTGGTTTCCTGCACCAACACAAGTGCGAAAAATGGTTTTTCAACACTAACACAAGTGCGAAAAGTGGTTTTTCAACACTAACACAAGTGCGAAAAGTGGTTTTTCAACACTAACACAAGTGCGAAAAGTGTTTTTTTCCACACTAATATAAGTGCAAAAGTGGTTTCCTGCACCAACACAAGTGCGAAAAGTGGTTTTTCAACACTAACACAAGTGCGAAAAGTGGTTTTTCAACACTAAGACAAGTGCGAAAAATGGTTTTTCAACACTATCACAAGTGCAAAAAGTGTTTTTTCCACACGAATACAAGTGCAAAAGTGGTTTCCTGCACCAACACAAGTGCGAAAAGTGGTTTCCTGCACCAACACAAGTGCGAAAAGTGGTTTTTCAACACTAACACAAGTGCGAAAAGTGGTTTTTCAACACTAACACAAGCGCGAAAAGTGGTTTTCCACACTAATACAAGTGCAAAAGTTGTTTCCTGCACCAACAAAAGTGCGAAAAGTGGTTTTTCAACACTAACACAAGTGTAAAAAGTGGTTTTTCAACACTATCACAAGTGCAAAAAGTGATTTTTCCACACTAATACAAATGCAAAAGTGGTTTCCTGCACCAACACAACTGCGAAAAGTGGTTTTTCAACACTAACACAAGTGCGAAAAGTGGTTTTTCAATACTATCACGAGTGCGAAAAGTGTTTTTTCCACACTAATACAATTGCAAAAGTGGTTTCCTGCACCAACACAAGTGCGAAAAGTGGTTTTTCAACACTAACACAAGTGCGAAAAGTGGTTTTTCCACAATAACACAAGTGCAAAAAGTGGTTTTTCAACATTAATACAAGTGCAAAAGTGGTTTCCTGCACCAACACAAGTGCGAAAAGTGGTTTTTCAACACTAACACAAGTGCGAAAAGTGGTTTTTCAACACTAACACAAGTGCGAAAAGTGTTTTTTCCACACTAATACAAGTGCAAAAGTGATTTCCTGCACCAACACAAGTGCGAAAAGTGGTTTTTCAACACTAACACAAGTGCGAAAAGCACAAGTGCGAAAGTGCAACACAAGTGCGAAAAGTGGTTTTTCAATACTATCACAAGTGCGAAAAGTGTTTTTTCCACACTAATACAATTGCAAAAGTGGTTTCCTGCACCAACACAAGTGCGAAAAGTGGTTTTTCAACACTAACACAAGTGCGAAAAGTGGTTTTTCAACACTAACACAAGTGCGAAAAGTGTTTTTGCCACACGAATACAAGTGCAAAAGTGGTTTCCTGCACCAACACAAGTGCGAAAAGTGGTTTTTCAACACTATCACAAGTGCGAAAAGTGGTTTTTCAACACTAACACAAGTGCGAAAAGTGGTTTTTCAACACTAACACAAGTGTGAAAAGTGGTTTTTCCACACTAATACAAGTGCAAAAGTGGTTTCCTGCACCAACACAAGTGCGAAAAGTGGTTTTTCAACACTAACACAAGTGCGAAAAGTGGTTTTTCAACACTATCACAAGTGCAAAAAGTGTTTTTTCCACACTGTCACAAGTGCAAAAAGTGTTTTTTCCACACTAATACAAGTGCAAAAGTGGTTTTTCAACACTAACACAAGTGCGAAAAGTGGTTTTTCAACACTAACACAAGTGCGAAAAGTGGTTTTTCAACACTAACACAAGTGTAAAAAGTGGTTTTTCCAAACTAATACAAGTGCAAAAGTGGTTTCCTGCACCAACACAAGTGCGAAAAGTGGTTTTTCAACACTAACACAAGTGTAAAAAGTGGTTTTTCAACACTTTCACAAGTGCAAAAAGTGTTTTTTCCACACTAATACAAGTGCAAAAGTGGTTTCCTGCACCAACACAAGTGCAAAAAGTGGTTTTTCAACACTAACACAAGTGCGAAAAGTGGTTTTTCAACACTAACACAAGTGCAAAAAGTGGTTTTTCCACACTAATACAAGTGCAAAAGTGGTTTCCTGCACCAACACAAGTGCGAAAAGTGGTTTTTCAACACTAACACAAGTGTAAAAAGAGGTTTTTCAACACTTTCACAAGTGCAAAAAGTGTTTTTTCCACACTAATACAAGTGCAAAAGTGGTTTCCTGCACCAACACAAGTGCGAAAAGTGGTTTTTCAACACTAACACAAGTGTAAAAAGTGGTTTTTCAACACTTTCACAAGTGCAAAAAGTGTTTTTTCCACACTAATACAAGTGCAAAAGTGGTTTCCTGCACCAACACAAG
The DNA here is from genome assembly GCF_964187855.1 of Myxine glutinosa. NCBI lineage: Eukaryota > Metazoa > Chordata > Myxini > Myxiniformes > Myxinidae > Myxine > Myxine glutinosa. The sequence continues at coordinate 28,743 of NW_027617379.1, forward strand.
TGCGAAAAGTGGTTTTTCAACACTAACACAAGTGCGAAAAGTGGTTTTTCAATACTATCACAAGTGCGAAAAGTGTTTTTTCCACACTAATACAATTGCAAAAGTGGTTTTTCAACACTAACACAAGTGCGAAAAGTGGTTTTTCAACACTAACACAAGTGCGAAAAGTGGTTTTTCCACACTAACACAAGTGCGAAAAGTGGTTTTTCAACATTAATACAAGTGCAAAAGTGGTTTCCTGCACCAACACAAGTGCGAAAAGTGGTTTTTCAACACTAACACAAGTGCGAAAAGTGGTTTTTCAACACTATCACAAGTGCAAAAAGTGTTTTTCCACACTAATACAAATGCAAAAGTGGTTTCCTGCACCAACACAAGTGCGAAAAGTGGTTTTTCAACACTAACACAAGTGCGAAAAGTGGTTTTTCAACACTATCACAAATGCAAAAAGGGTTTTTTCCACACTATTACAAGTGCCAAAGTGGTTTCCTGCACCAACACAAGTGCGAAAAGTGGTTTTTCAACACTAACACAAGTGCGAAAAGTGGTTTTTCAACACTAACACAAGTGCGAAAAGTGGTTTTTCCACACTAATACAAGTGCAAAAGTGGTTTCCTGCACCAACACAAGTGCGAAAAGTGGTTTTTCAACACTAACACAAGTGCGAAAAGTGGTTTTTCAACACAAACACAAGTGTGAAAAGTGGTTTTGCCACACTAATACAAGTGCAAAAGTGGTTTCCTGCACCAACACAAGTGCGAAAAGTGGTTTTTCAACACTAACACAATGTGTAAAAAGTGGTTTTTCAACACTATCACAAGTGCAAAAAGTGTTTTTTCCACACTAATACAAATGCAAAAGTGGTTTCCTGCACCAACACAAGTGCGAAAAGTGGTTTTTCAACACTAACACAAGTGCGAAAAGTGGTTTTTCAATACTATCACAAGTGCGAAAAGTGTTTTTTCCACACTAATACAATTGCAAAAGTGGTTTCCTGCACCAACACAAGTGTGAAAAGTGGTTTTTCAACACTAACACAAGTGCGAAAAGTGGTTTTTCCACACTAACACAAGTGCGAAAAGTGGTTTTTCAACATTAATATAAGTGCAAAAGTGGTTTCCTGCACCAACACAAGTGCGAAAAGTGGTTTTTCAACACTAACACAAGTGCGAAAAGTGGTTTTTCAACACTAACACAAGTGCGAAAAGTGTTTTTTCCACACTAATACAAGTGCAAAAGTGGTTTCCTGCACCAACACAAGTGCGAAAAGTGGTTTTTCAACACTATCACAAGTGCGAAAAGTGGTTTTTCAACACTAACACAAGTGCGAAAAGTGGTTTTTCAACACTAACACAAGTGCAAAAAGTGGTTTTTCCACACTAATACAAGTGCAAAAGTGGTTTCCTGCACCAACACGAGTGCGAAAAGTGGTTTTTCAACACTAACACAAGTGCGAAAAGTGGTTTTTCAACACTATCACAAGTGCAAAAAGTGTTTTTTCCACACTAATACAAGTGCAAAAGTGGTTTCCTGCACCAACACAGGTGCGAAAAGTGGCTTTTCAACACTAACACAAGTGCGAAACCTGGTTTTTCAACACTAACACAAGTGCGAAAAGTGGTTTTTCCACACTAATACAAGTGCAAAAGTGGTTTCCTGCACCAACACAAGTGCGAAAAGTAGTTTTTCAACACTATCGCAAGAGCAAAAAGTGTTTTTTCCACACTAATACAAGTGCAAAAGTGGTTTCCTGCACCAACACAAGTGCGAAAAGTGGTTTTTCAACACTAACACAAGTGCGAAAAGTGGTTTTGCAACACTATCACAAGTGCAAAAAGTGTTTTTCCACACTAATACAAGTGCAAAAGTGGTTTCCTGCACCAACACAAGTGCGAAAAGTGGTTTTTCAACATTAACACAAGTGCGAAAAGTGGTTTTTCAACACTAACACAAGTGCGAAAAGTGGTTTTTCCACACTAATACAAGTGCAAAAGTGGTTTCCTGCACCAACACAAGTGCGAAAAGTGGTTTTTCAACACTAACACAAGTGCGAAAAGTGGTTTTTCAACATTATCACAAGTGCAAAAGTGTTTTTTCCACACTAATACAAGTGCAAAAGTGGTTTCCTGCACCAACACAAGTGCGAAAAGTGGTTTTTCAACACTAACACAAGTGCGAAAAGTGATTTTTCAACACTATCACAAGTGCGAAAAGTGGTTTTTCAACACTAACACAAGTGCGAAAAGTGGTTTTTCAACACTATCACAAGTGCAAAAAGTGTTTTTTCCACACTAATACAAGTGCAAAAGTGGTTTCCTGCACCAACACAAGTGCGAAAAGTGGTTTTTCAACACTAACACAAGTGCGAAAAGTGGTTTTTCAACACTATCACAAGTGCAAAAAGTGTTTTTTCCACACTAATACAAGTGCAGAAGTGGTTTCCTGCACCAACACAAGTGCGAAAAGTGGTTTTTCAACACTAACACAAGTGCGAAAAGTGGTTTTTCAACACTAACACAAGTGCGAAAAGTGGTTTTTCCACACTAACACAAGTGCAAAAGTGGTTTCCTGCACCAACACAAGTGCGAAAAGTGGTTTTTCAACACTAACACAAGTGCGAAAAGTGGTTTTTCAAAACTAACACAAGTGCGAAAAGTGGTTTTTCCACACTTATACAAGTGCAAAAGTGGTTTCCTGCACCAACACAAGTGCGAAAAGTGGTTTTTCAACACTAACACAAGTGCGAAAAGTGGTTTTTCAACACTAACACAAGTGCGAAAAGTGTTTTTTCCACACTAATACAAGTGCAAAAGGGGTTTCCTGCACCAACACAAGTGCGAAAAGTGGTTTTTCAACACTAACACAAGTGCGAAAAGTGGTTTTTCAACACTATCACAAGTGCAAAAAGTGTTTTTTCCACACTAATACAAGTGCAAAAGTGGTTTCCTGCAACAACACAAGTGCGAAAAGTGGTTTTTCAACACTAACACAAGTGCGAAAAGTGGTTTTTCAACACTAACACAAGTGCGAAATGTGGTTTTTCAACACTATCACAAGTGCAAAAAGTGTTTTTTTCCACACGAATACAAGTGCAAAAGTGGTTTCCTGCACCAACACAAGTGCGAAAAGTGGTTTTTCAACACTAACACAAGTGCGAAAAGTGTTTTTTCAACACTAACACAAGTGCGAAAAGTGGTTTTTCCACACTAATACAAGTGCAAAAGTGGTTTCCTGCACCAACACAAGTGCGAAAAGTGGTTTTTCAACACTATCACAAGTGCAAAAAGTGTTTTTTCCACACTAATACAAGTGCAGAAGTGGTTTCCTGCACCAACACAAGTGCGAAAAGTGGTTTTTCAACACTAACACAAGTGCGAAAAGTGGTTTTTCAACACTAACACAAGTGCGAAAAGTGGTTTTTCCACACTAACACAAGTGCAAAAGTGGTTTCCTGCACCAACACAAGTGCGAAAAGTGGTTTTTCAACACTAACACAAGTGCGAAAAGTGGTTTTTCAACACTATCACAAGTGCAAAAAGTGGTTTTTCAACACTAGCACAAGTGCAAAAAGTGGTTTTTCAACACTTACACAAGTGCGAAAAGTGGTTTTTCAACATTAACACAAGTGCGAAAAGTGGTTTTTCAACACTAACACAAGTGCGAAAAGTGGTTTTTCCACACTAATACAAGTGCAAAAGTGGTTTCCTGCACCAACACAAGTGCGAAAAGTGGTTTTTCAACACTAACACAAGTGCGAAAAGTGGTTTTTCAACATTATCACAAGTGCAAAAGTGTTTTTTCCACACTAATACAAGTGCAAAAGTGGTTTCCTGCACCAACACAAGTGCGAAAAGTGGTTTTTCAACACTAACACAAGTGCGAAAAGTGATTTTTCAACACTATCACAAGTGCGAAAAGTGGTTTTTCAACACTAACACAAGTGCGAAAAGTGGTTTTTCAACACTATCACAAGTGCAAAAAGTGTTTTTTCCACACTAATACAAGTGCAAAAGTGGTTTCCTGCACCAACACAAGTGCGAAAAGTGGTTTTTCAACACTAACACAAGTGAGAAAAGTGGTTTTTCAACACTAACACAAGTGCAAAAAGTGGTTTTCCACACTAATACAAGTGCAAAAGTGGTTTCCTGCACCAACACAAGTGCGAAAAGTGGTTTTTCAACACTAACACAAGTGCGAAAAGTGGTTTTTCAACACTAACACAAGTGCGAAAAGTGGTTTTTCTACACCATCACAAGTGCGAAAAGTGTTTTTTCCACACTAATACAAGTGCGAAAGTGGTTTCCTGCACCAACACAAGTGCGAAAAGTGGTTTTTCAACACTATCACAAGTGCAAAAAGTGTTTTTTCCACACTAATACAAGTGCAAAAGTGGTTTTTCTACACTAACACAAGTGCGAAAAGTGTTTTTTCCACACTAATACAAGTGCAAAAGTGGTTTCCTGCACCAACACAAGTGCGAAAAGTGGTTTTTCAACACTATCACAAGTGCAAAAAGTGTTTTTTCCACACTAATACAAGTGCAAAAGTGGTTTCCTGCACCAACACAAGTGCGAAAAGTGGTTTTTCAACACTAACACAAGTGCGAAAAGTGGTTTTTCAAAACTAACACAAGTGCGAAAAGTGGTTTTTCCACACTAATACAAGTGCAAAAGTGGTTTCCTGCACCAACACAAGTGCAAAAAGTGGTTTTTCAACACTAACACAAGTGCGAAAAGTGGTTTTTCAACACTAACACAAGTGCGAAAAGTGGTTTTTCAACACTATCACAAGTGCAAAAAGTGTTTTTTCCACACTAATACAAGTGCAAAAGTGGTTTCCTGCACCAACACAAGTGCGAAAAGTGGTTTTTCAACACTAACACAAGTGCGAAAAGTGGTTTTTCAACACTAACACAAGTGCGAAAAGTGGTTTTTCCACACTAATACAAGTGCAAAAGTGGTTTCCTGCACCAACACAAGTGCGAAAAGTGGTTTTTCAACACTAACACAAGTGCGAAAAGTGGTTTTTCAACACTATCGCAAGTGCAAAAAGTGTTTTTTCCACACTAATACAAGTGCAAAAGTGGTTTACTGCACCAACACAAGTGCGAAAAGTGGTTTTTCAACACTAACACAAGTGCGAAAAGTGGTTTTTCAACACTATCACAAGTGCAAAAAGTGTTTTTTCCACACTAATACAAGTGCAAAAGTGGTTTTTCAACACTATCGCAAGTGCAAAAAGTGTTTTTTCCACACTAATACAAGTGCAAAAGGGGTTTCCTGCACCAACACAAGTGCGAAAAGTGGTTTTTCAACACTAACACAAGTGCGAAAAGTGGTTTTTCAACACTATCGCAAGTGCAAAAAGTGTTTTTTCCACACTAATACAAGTGCAAAAGTGGTTTCCTGCAACAACACAAGTGCGAAAAGTGGTTTTTCAACACTAACACAAGTGTGAAAAGTGGTTTTTCAACACTAACACAAGTGCGAAAAGTGGTTTTTCAACACTATCACAAGTGCAAAAAGTGTTTTTTCCACACTAATACAAGTGCAAAAGTGGTTTCCTGCACCAACACAAGTGCGAAAAGTGGTTTTTCAACACTAACACAAGTGCGAAAAGTGTTTTTTCAACACTAACACAAGTGCGAAAAGTGGTTTTTCCACACTAATACAAGTGCAAAAGTGGTTTCCTGCACCAACACAAGTGCGAAAAGTGGTTTTTCAACAATATCACAAGTGCAAAAAGTGTTTTTTCCACACTAATACAAGTGCAGAAGTGGTTTCCTGCACCACCACAAGTGCGAAAAGTGGTTTTTCAACACTAACACAAGTGCGAAAAGTGGTTTTTCAACACTAACACAAGTGCGAAAAGTGGTTTTTCCACACTAACACAAGTGCAAAAGTGGTTTCCTGCACCAACACAAGTGCGAAAAGTGGTTTTTCAACACTAACACAAGTGCGAAAAGTGGTTTTTCAACACTATCACAAGTGCAAAAAGTGGTTTTTCAACACTAGCACAAGTGCAAAAAGTGGTTTTTCAACACTAACACAAGTGCGAAAAGTGGTTTTTCAACACTAACACAAGTGCGAAAAGTGGTTTTTCAACACTATCACAAGTGCAAAAAGTGGTTTTTCAACACTAGCACAAGTGCAAAAGTGGTTTCCTGCACCAACACGAGTGCGAAAAGTGGTTTTTCAACACTAACACAAGTGCGAAAAGTGGTTTTTCAACACTATCACAAGTGCAAAAAGTGTTTTTTCCACACTAATACAAGTGCAAAAGTGGTTTCCTGCACCAACACAGGTGCGAAAAGTGGCTTTTCAACACTAACACAAGTGCGAAACCTGGTTTTTCAACACTAACACAAGTGCGAAAAGTGGTTTTTCCACACTAATACAAGTGCAAAAGTGGTTTCCTGCACCAACACAAGTGCGAAAAGTGGTTTTTCAACACTAACACAAGTGCGAAAAGTGGTTTTTCCACACTAATACAAGTGCAAAAGTGGTTTCCTGCACCAACACAAGTGCGAAAAGTGGTTTTTCAACACTAACACAAGTGCGAAAAGTGGTTTTTCAACACAAACACAAGTGCGAAAAGTGGTTTTGCCACACTAATACAAGTGCAAAAGTGGTTTCCTGCACCAACACAAGTGCAAAAAGTGGTTTTTCAACACTAACACAATGTGTAAAAAGTGGTTTTTCAACACTATCACAAGTGCAAAAAGTGTTTTTCCACACTAATACAAATGCAAAAGTGGTTTCCTGCACCAACACAAGTGCGAAAAGTGGTTTTTCAACACTAACACAAGTGCGAAAAGTGGTTTTTCAATACTATCACAAGTGCGAAAAGTGGTTTTTCAACACTATCACAAGTGCAAAAAGTGTTTTTTCCACACTATTACAAGTGCCAAAGTGGTTTCCTGCACCAACACAAGTGCGAAAAGTGGTTTTTCAACACTAACACAAGTGCGAAAAGTGGTTTTTCAACACTAACACAAGTGCGAAAAGTGGTTTTTCCACACTAATACAAGTGCAAAAGTGGTTTCCTGCACCAACACAAGTGCGAAAAGTGGTTTTTCAACACTAACACAAGTGTAAAAAGAGGTTTTTCAACACTTTCACAAGTGCAAAAAGTGTTTTTTCCACACTAATACAAGTGCAAAAGTGGTTTCCTGCACCAACACAAGTGCGAAAAGTGGTTTTTCAACACTAACACAAGTGCGAAATGTGGTTTTTCAATACTATCACAAGTGCGAAAAGTGTTTTTTCCACACTAATACAAATGCAAAAGTGGTTTCCTGCACCAACACAAGTGCGAAAAATGGTTTTTCAACACTAACACAAGTGCGAAAAGTGGTTTTTCAACACTAACACAAGTGCGAAAAGTGGTTTTTCAACACTAACACAAGTGCGAAAAGTGTTTTTTTCCACACTAATATAAGTGCAAAAGTGGTTTCCTGCACCAACACAAGTGCGAAAAGTGGTTTTTCAACACTAACACAAGTGCGAAAAGTGGTTTTTCAACACTAACACAAGTGCGAAAAATGGTTTTTCAACACTATCACAAGTGCAAAAAGTGTTTTTTCCACACGAATACAAGTGCAAAAGTGGTTTCCTGCACCAACACAAGTGCGAAAAGTGGTTTGCTGCACCAACACAAGTGCGAAAAGTGGTTTTTCAACACTAACACAAGTGCGAAAAGTGGTTTTTCAACACTAACACAAGCGCGAAAAGTGGTTTTTCAACACTATCACAAGTGCAAAAAGTGTTTTTTCCACACTAATACAAGTGCAAAAGTGGTTTCCTGCAACAACACAAGTGCGAAAAGTGGTTTTTCAACACTAACACAAGTGCGAAAAGTGGTTTTTCAACACTAACACAAGTGCGAAATGTGGTTTTTCAACACTATCACAAGTGCAAAAAGTGTTTTTTCCACACGAATACAAGTGCAAAAGTGGTTTCCTGCACCAACACAAGTGCGAAAAGTGGTTTTTCAACACTAACACAAGTGCGAAAAGTGTTTTTTCAACACTAACACAAGTGCGAAAAGTGGTTTTTCCACACTAATACAAGTGCAAAAGTGGTTTCCTGCACCAACACAAGTGCGAAAAGTGGTTTTTCAACACTATCACAAGTGCAAAAAGTGTTTTTTCCACACTAATACAAGTGCAGAAGTGGTTTCCTGCACCAACACAAGTGCGAAAAGTGGTTTTTCAACACTAACACAAGTGCGAAAAGTGGTTTTTCAACACTAACACAAGTGCGAAAAGTGGTTTTTCCACACTAACACAAGTGCAAAAGTGGTTTCCTGCACCAACACAAGTGCGAAAAGTGGTTTTTCAACACTAACACAAGTGCGAAAAGTGGTTTTTCAACACTATCACAAGTGCAAAAAGTGGTTTTTCAACACTAGCACAAGTGCAAAAAGTGGTTTTTCAACACTTACACAAGTGCGAAAAGTGGTTTTTCAACATTAACACAAGTGCGAAAAGTGGTTTTTCAACACTAACACAAGTGCGAAAAGTGGTTTTTCCACACTAATACAAGTGCAAAAGTGGTTTCCTGCACCAAACACAAGTGCGAAAAGTGGTTTTTCAACACTAACACAAGTGCGAAAAGTGGTTTTTCAACATTATCACAAGTGCAAAAGTGTTTTTTCCACACTAATACAAGTGCAAAAGTGGTTTCCTGCACCAACACAAGTGCGAAAAGTGGTTTTTCAACACTAACACAAGTGCGAAAAGTGATTTTTCAACACTATCACAAGTGCGAAAAGTGGTTTTTCAACACTAACACAAGTGCGAAAAGTGGTTTTTCAACACTATCACAAGTGCAAAAAGTGTTTTTTCCACACTAATACAAGTGCAAAAGTGGTTTCCTGCACCAACACAAGTGCGAAAAGTGGTTTTTCAATACTAACACAAGTGAGAAAAGTGGTTTTTCAACACTAACACAAGTGCGAAAAGTGGTTTTCCACACTAATACAAGTGCAAAAGTGGTTTCCTGCACCAACACAAGTGCGAAAAGTGGTTTTTCAACACTAACACAAGTGCGAAAAGTGGTTTTTCAACACTAACACAAGTGCGAAAAGTGGTTTTTCTACACCATCACAAGTGCGAAAAGTGTTTTTTCCACACTAATACAAGTGCGAAAGTGGTTTCCTGCACCAACACAAGTGCGAAAAGTGGTTTTTCAACACTATCACAAGTGCAAAAAGTGTTTTTTCCACACTAATACAAGTGCAAAAGTGGTTTTTCTACACTAACACAAGTGCGAAAAGTGTTTTTTCCACACTAATACAAGTGCAAAAGTGGTTTCCTGCACCAACACAAGTGCGAAAAGTGGTTTTTCAACACTATCACAAGTGCAAAAAGTGTTTTTTCCACACTAATACAAGTGCAAAAGTGGTTTCCTGCACCAACACAAGTGCGAAAAGTGGTTTTTCAACACTAACACAAGTGCGAAAAGTGGTTTTTCAAAACTAACACAAGTGCGAAAAGTGGTTTTTCCACACTAATACAAGTGCAAAAGTGGTTTCCTGCACCAACACAAGTGCAAAAAGTGGTTTTTCAACACTAACACAAGTGCGAAAAGTGGTTTTTCAACACTAACACAAGTGCGAAAAGTGGTTTTTCAACACTATCACAAGTGCAAAAAGTGTTTTTTCCACACTAATACAAGTGCAAAAGTGGTTTCCTGCACCAACACAAGTGCGAAAAGTGGTTTTTCAACACTAACACAAGTGCGAAAAGTGGTTTTTCAACACTAACACAAGTGCGAAAAGTGGTTTTTCCACACTAATACAAGTGCAAAAGTGGTTTCCTGCACCAACACAAGTGCGAAAAGTGGTTTTTCAACACTAACACAAGTGCGAAAAGTGGTTTTTCAACACTATCGCAAGTGCAAAAAGTGTTTTTTCCACACTAATACAAGTGCAAAAGTGGTTTACTGCACCAACACAAGTGCGAAAAGTGGTTTTTCAACACTAACACAAGTGCGAAAAGTGGTTTTTCAACACTATCACAAGTGCAAAAAGTGTTTTTTCCACACTAATACAAGTGCAAAAGTGGTTTTTCAACACTATCGCAAGTGCAAAAAGTGTTTTTTCCACACTAATACAAGTGCAAAAGGGGTTTCCTGCACCAACACAAGTGCGAAAAGTGGTTTTTCAACACTAACACAAGTGCGAAAAGTGGTTTTTCAACACTATCGCAAGTGCAAAAAGTGTTTTTTCCACACTAATACAAGTGCAAAAGTGGTTTCCTGCAACAACACAAGTGCGAAAAGTGGTTTTTCAACACTAACACAAATGTGAAAAGTGGTTTTTCAACACTAACACAAGTGCGAAAAGTGGTTTTTCAACACTATCACAAGTGCAAAAAGTGTTTTTTCCACACTAATACAAGTGCAAAAGTGGTTTCCTGCACCAACACAAGTGCGAAAAGTGGTTTTTCAACACTAACACAAGTGCGAAAAGTGTTTTTTCAACACTAACACAAGTGCGAAAAGTGGTTTTTCCACACTAATACAAGTGCAAAAGTGGTTTCCTGCACCAACACAAGTGCGAAAAGTGGTTTTTCAACACTATCACAAGTGCAAAAAGTGTTTTTTCCACACTAATACAAGTGCAGAAGTGGTTTCCTGCACCACCACAAGTGCGAAAAGTGGTTTTTCAACACTAACACAAGTGCGAAAAGTGGTTTTTCAACACTAACACAAGTGCGAAAAGTGGTTTTTCCACACTAACACAAGTGCAAAAGTGGTTTCCTGCACCAACACAAGTGCGAAAAGTGGTTTTTCAACACTAACACAAGTGCGAAAAGTGGTTTTTCAACACTATCACAAGTGCAAAAAGTGGTTTTTCAACAATAGCACAAGTGCAAAAAGTGGTTTTTCAACACTAACACAAGTGCGAAAAGTGGTTTTTCAACACTAACACAAGTGCGAAAAGTGGTTTTTCAACACTATCACAAGTGCAAAAAGTGGTTTTTCAACACTAGCACAAGTGCAAAAGTGGTTTCCTGCACCAACACGAGTGCGAAAAGTGGTTTTTCAACACTAACACAAGTGCGAAAAGTGGTTTTTCAACACTATCACAAGTGCAAAAAGTGTTTTTTCCACACTAATACAAGTGCAAAAGTGGTTTCCTGCACCAACACAGGTGCGAAAAGTGGCTTTTCAACACTAACACAAGTGCGAAACCTGGTTTTTCAACACTAACACAAGTGCGCAAAGTGGTTTTTCCACACTAATACAAGTGCAAAAGTGGTTTCCTGCACCAACACAAGTGCGAAAAGTGGTTTTTCAACACTAACACAAGTGCGAAAAGTGGTTTTTCCACACTAATACAAGTGCAAAAGTGGTTTCCTGCACCAACACAAGTGCGAAAAGTGGTTTTTCAACACTAACACAAGTGCGAAAAGTGGTTTTTCAACACAAACACAAGTGCGAAAAGTGGTTTTGCCACACTAATACAAGTGCAAAAGTGGTTTCCTGCACCAACACAAGTGCGAAAAGTGGTTTTTCAACACTAACACAATGTGTAAAAAGTGGTTTTTCAACACTATCACAAGTGCAAAAAGTGTTTTTCCACACTAATACAAATGCAAAAGTGGTTTCCTGCACCAACACAAGTGCGAAAAGTGGTTTTTCAACACTAACACAAGTGCGAAAAGTGGTTTTTCAATACTATCACAAGTGCGAAAAGTGGTTTTTCAACACTATCACAAGTGCAAAAAGTGTTTTTTCCACACTATTACAAGTGCCAAAGTGGTTTCCTGCACCAACACAAGTGCGAAAAGTGGTTTTTCAACACTAACACAAGTGCGAAAAGTGGTTTTTCAACACTAACACAAGTGCGAAAAGTGGTTTTTCCACACTAATACAAGTGCAAAAGTGGTTTCCTGCACCAACACAAGTGCGAAAAGTGGTTTTTCAACACTAACACAAGTGTAAAAAGAGGTTTTTCAACACTTTCACAAGTGCAAAAAGTGTTTTTTCCACACTAATACAAGTGCAAAAGTGGTTTCCTGCACCAACACAAGTGCGAAAAGTGGTTTTTCAACACTAACACAAGTGCGAAATGTGGTTTTTCAATACTATCACAAGTGCGAAAAGTGTTTTTTCCACACTAATACAAATGCAAAAGTGGTTTCCTGCACCAACACAAGTGCGAAAAATGGTTTTTCAACACTAACACAAGTGCGAAAAGTGGTTTTTCAACACTAACACAAGTGCGAAAAGTGGTTTTTCAACACTAACACAAGTGCGAAAAGTGTTTTTTTCCACACTAATATAAGTGCAAAAGTGGTTTCCTGCACCAACACAAGTGCGAAAAGTGGTTTTTCAACACTAACACAAGTGCGAAAAGTGGTTTTTCAACACTAACACAAGTGCGAAAAATGGTTTTTCAACACTATCACAAGTGCAAAAAGTGTTTTTTCCACACGAATACAAGTGCAAAAGTGGTTTCCTGCACCAACACAAGTGCGAAAAGTGGTTTCCTGCACCAACACAAGTGCGAAAAGTGGTTTTTCAACACTAACACAAGTGCGAAAAGTGGTTTTTCAACACTAACACAAGCGCGAAAAGTGGTTTTCCACACTAATACAAGTGCAAAAGTTGTTTCCTGCACCAACAAAAGTGCGAAAAGTGGTTTTTCAACACTAACACAAGTGTAAAAAGTGGTTTTTCAACACTATCACAAGTGCAAAAAGTGTTTTTTCCACACTAATACAAATGCAAAAGTGGTTTCCTGCACCAACACAACTGCGAAAAGTGGTTTTTCAACACTAACACAAGTGCGAAAAGTGGTTTTTCAATACTATCACGAGTGCGAAAAGTGTTTTTTCCACACTAATACAATTGCAAAAGTGGTTTCCTGCACCAACACGAGTGCGAAAAGTGGTTTTTCAACACTAACACAAGTGCGAAAAGTGGTTTTTCAACACTATCACAAGTGCAAAAAGTGTTTTTTCCACACTAATACAAGTGCAAAAGTGGTTTCCTGCACCAACACAGGTGCGAAAAGTGGCTTTTCAACACTAACACAAGTGCGAAACCTGGTTTTTCAACACTAACACAAGTGCGAAAAGTGGTTTTTCCACACTAATACAAGTGCAAAAGTGGTTTCCTGCACCAACACAAGTGCGAAAAGTGGTTTTTCAACACTAACACAAGTGCGAAAAGTGGTTTTTCCACACTAATACAAGTGCAAAAGTGGTTTCCTGCACCAACACAAGTGCGAAAAGTGGTTTTTCAACACTAACACAAGTGCGAAAAGTGGTTTTTCAACACAAACACAAGTGCGAAAAGTGGTTTTGCCACACTAATACAAGTGCAAAAGTGGTTTCCTGCACCAACACAAGGGCGAAAAGTGGTTTTTCAACACTAACACAATGTGTAAAAAGTGGTTTTTCAACACTATCACAAGTGCAAAAAGTGTTTTTCCACACTAATACAAATGCAAAAGTGGTTTCCTGCACCAACACAAGTGCGAAAAGTGGTTTTTCAACACTAACACAAGTGCGAAAAGTGGTTTTTCAATACTATCACAAGTGCGAAAAGTGGTTTTTCAACACTATCACAAGTGCAAAAAGTGTTTTTTCCACACTATTACAAGTGCCAAAGTGGTTTCCTGCACCAACACAAGTGCGAAAAGTGGTTTTTCAACACTAACACAAGTGCGAAAAGTGGTTTTTCAACACTAACACAAGTGCGAAAAGTGGTTTTTCCACACTAATACAAGTGCAAAAGTGGTTTCCTGCACCAACACAAGTGCGAAAAGTGGTTTTTCAACACTAACACAAGTGTAAAAAGAGGTTTTTCAACACTTTCACAAGTGCAAAAAGTGTTTTTTCCACACTAATACAAGTGCAAAAGTGGTTTCCTGCACCAACACAAGTGCGAAAAGTGGTTTTTCAACACTAACACAAGTGCGAAATGTGGTTTTTCAATACTATCACAAGTGCGAAAAGTGTTTTTTCCACACTAATACAAATGCAAAAGTGGTTTCCTGCACCAACACAAGTGCGAAAAATGGTTTTTCAACACTAACACAAGTGCGAAAAGTGGTTTTTCAACACTAACACAAGTGCGAAAAGTGGTTTTTCAACACTAACACAAGTGCGAAAAGTGTTTTTTCCACACTAATATAAGTGCAAAAGTGGTTTCCTGCACCAACACAAGTGCGAAAAGTGGTTTTTCAACACTAACACAAGTGCGAAAAGTGGTTTTTCAACACTAACACAAGTGCGAAAAATGGTTTTTCAACACTATCACAAGTGCAAAAAGTGTTTTTTCCACACGAATACAAGTGCAAAAGTGGTTTCCTGCACCAACACAAGTGCGAAAAGTGGTTTCCTGCACCAACACAAGTGCGAAAAGTGGTTTTTCAACACTAACACAAGTGCGAAAAGTGGTTTTTCAACACTAACACAAGCGCGAAAAGTGGTTTTCCACACTAATACAAGTGCAAAAGTTGTTTCCTGCACCAACAAAAGTGCGAAAAGTGGTTTTTCAACACTAACACAAGTGTAAAAAGTGGTTTTTCAACACTATCACAAGTGCAAAAAGTGTTTTTTCCACACTAATACAAATGCAAAAGTGGTTTCCTGCACCAACACAACTGCGAAAAGTGGTTTTTCAACACTAACACAAGTGCGAAAAGTGGTTTTTCAATACTATCACGAGTGCGAAAAGTGTTTTTTCCACACTAATACAATTGCAAAAGTGGTTTCCTGCACCAACACAAGTGCGAAAAGTGGTTTTTCAACACTAACACAAGTGCGAAAAGTGGTTTTTCCACAATAACACAAGTGCAAAAAGTGGTTTTTCAACATTAATACAAGTGCAAAAGTGGTTTCCTGCACCAACACAAGTGCGAAAAGTGGTTTTTCAACACTAACACAAGTGCGAAAAGTGGTTTTTCAACACTAACACAAGTGCGAAAAGTGTTTTTTCCACACTAATACAAGTGCAAAAGTGATTTCCTGCACCAACACAAGTGCGAAAAGTGGTTTTTCAACACTAACACAAGTGCGAAAAGCACAAGTGCGAAAGTGCAACACAAGTGCGAAAAGTGGTTTTTCAATACTATCACAAGTGCGAAAAGTGTTTTTTCCACACTAATACAATTGCAAAAGTGGTTTCCTGCACCAACACAAGTGCGAAAAGTGGTTTTTCAACACTAACACAAGTGCGAAAAGTGGTTTTTCAACACTAACACAAGTGCGAAAAGTGTTTTTGCCACACGAATACAAGTGCAAAAGTGGTTTCCTGCACCAACACAAGTGCGAAAAGTGGTTTTTCAACACTATCACAAGTGCGAAAAGTGGTTTTTCAACACTAACACAAGTGCGAAAAGTGGTTTTTCAACACTAACACAAGTGTGAAAAGTGGTTTTTCCACACTAATACAAGTGCAAAAGTGGTTTCCTGCACCAACACAAGTGCGAAAAGTGGTTTTTCAACACTAACACAAGTGCGAAAAGTGGTTTTTCAACACTATCACAAGTGCAAAAAGTGTTTTTTCCACACTGTCACAAGTGCAAAAAGTGTTTTTTCCACACTAATACAAGTGCAAAAGTGGTTTTTCAACACTAACACAAGTGCGAAAAGTGGTTTTTCAACACTAACACAAGTGCAAAAAGTGGTTTTTCAACACTGACACAAGTGTAAAAAGTGGTTTTTCCACACTAATACAAGTGCAAAAGTGGTTTCCTGCACCAACACAAGTGCGAAAAGTGGTTTTTCAACACTAACACAAGTGTAAAAAGTGGTTTTTCAACACTTTCACAAGTGCAAAAAGTGTTTTTGCCACACTAATACAAGTGCAAAAGTGGTTTCCTGCACCAACACAAGTGCAAAAAGTGGTTTTTCAACACTAACACAAGTGCGAAAAGTGGTTTTTCAACACTAACACAAGTGCAAAAAGTGGTTTTTCCACACTAATACAAGTGCAAAAGTGGTTTCCTGCACCAACACAAGTGCGAAAAGTGGTTTTTCAACACTAACACAAGTGTAAAAAGAGGTTTTTCAACACTTTCACAAGTGCAAAAAGTGTTTTTTCCACACTAATACAAGTGCAAAAGTGGTTTCCTGCACCAACACAAGTGCGAAAAGTGGTTTTTCAACACTAACACAAGTGTAAAAAGTGGTTTTTCAACACTTTCACAAGTGCAAAAAGTGTTTTTTCCACACTAATACAAGTGCAAAAGTGGTTTCCTGCACCAACACAAGTGCGAAAAGTGGTTTTTCAACACTAACACAAGTGCGAAAAGTGGTTTTTCAATACTATCACAAGTGCGAAAAGTGTTTTTTCCACACTAATACAATTGCAAAAGTGGTTTTTCAACACTAACACAAGTGCGAAAAGTGGTTTTTCAACACTAACACAAGTGCGAAAAGTGGTTTTTCCACACTAACACAAGTGCGAAAAGTGGTTTTTCAACATTAATACAAGTGCAAAAGTGGTTTCCTGCACCAACACAAGTGCGAAAAGTGGTTTTTCAACACTAACACAAGTGCGAAAAGTGTTTTTTCAACACTAACACAAGTGCGAAAAGTGGTTTTTCCACACTAATACAAGTGCAAAAGTGGTTTCCTGCACCAACACAAGTGCGAAAAGTGGTTTTTCAACACTATCACAAGTGCAAAAAGTGTTTTTTCCACACTAATACAAGTGCAGAAGTGGTTTCCTGCACCAACACAAGTGCGAAAAGTGGTTTTTCAACACTAACACAAGTGCGAAAAGTGTTTTTTCAACACTAACACAAGTGCGAAAAGTGGTTTTTCCACACTAATACAAGTGCAAAAGTGGTTTCCTGCACCAACACAAGTGCGAAAAGTGGTTTTTCAACACTATCACAAGTGCAAAAAGTGTTTTTTCCACACTAATACAAGTGCAGAAGTGGTTTCCTGCACCAACACAAGTGCGAAAAGTGGTTTTTCAACACTAACACAAGTGCGAAAAGTGGTTTTTCAACACTAACACAAGTGCGAAAAGTGGTTTTTCCACACTAACACAAGTGCAAAAGTGGTTTCCTGCACCAACACAAGTGCGAAAAGTGGTTTTTCAACACTAACACAAGTGCGAAAAGTGGTTTTTCAACACTATCACAAGTGCAAAAAGTGGTTTTTCAACACTAGCACAAGTGCAAAAAGTGGTTTTTCAACACTAACACAAGTGCGAAAAGTGGTTTTTCAACATTAACACAAGTGCGAAAAGTGGTTTTTCAACACTAACACAAGTGCGAAAAGTGGTTTTTCCACACTAATACAAGTGCAAAAGTGGTTTCCTGCACTAACACAAGTGCGAAAAGTGGTTTTTCAACACTAACACAAGTGCGAAAAGTGGTTTTTCAACATTATCACAAGTGCAAAAGTGTTTTTTCCACACTAATACAAGTGCAAAAGTGGTTTCCTGCACCAACACAAGTGCGAAAAGTGGTTTTTCAACACTAACACAAGTGCGAAAAGTGATTTTTCAACACTATCACAAGTGCGAAAAGTGGTTTTTCAACACTAACACAAGTGCGAAAAGTGGTTTTTCAACACTATCACAAGTGCAAAAAGTGTTTTTTCCACACTAATACAAGTGCAAAAGTGGTTTCCTGCACCAACACAAGTGCGAAAAGTGGTTTTTCAATACTAACACAAGTGAGAAAAGTGGTTTTTCAACACTAACACAAGTGCGAAAAGTGGTTTTCCACACTAATACAAGTGCAAAAGTGGTTTCCTGCACCAACACAAGTGCGAAAAGTGGTTTTTCAACACTAACACAAGTGCGAAAAGTGGTTTTTCAACACTAACACAAGTGCGAAAAGTGGTTTTTCTACACCATCACAAGTGCGAAAAGTGTTTTTTCCACACTAATACAAGTGCGAAAGTGGTTTCCTGCACCAACACAAGTGCGAAAAGTGGTTTTTCAACACTATCACAAGTGCAAAAAGTGTTTTTTCCACACTAATACAAGTGCAAAAGTGGTTTTTCTACACTAACACAAGTGCGAAAAGTGTTTTTTCCACACTAATACAAGTGCAAAAGTGGTTTCCTGCACCAACACAAGTGCGAAAAGTGGTTTTTCAACACTATCACAAGTGCAAAAAGTGTTTTTTCCACACTAATACAAGTGCAAAAGTGGTTTCCTGCACCAACACAAGTGCGAAAAGTGGTTTTTCAACACTAACACAAGTGCGAAAAGTGGTTTTTCAAAACTAACACAAGTGCGAAAAGTGGTTTTTCCACACTAATACAAGTGCAAAAGTGGTTTCCTGCACCAACACAAGTGCAAAAAGTGGTTTTTCAACACTAACACAAGTGCGAAAAGTGGTTTTTCAACACTAACACAAGTGCGAAAAGTGGTTTTTCAACACTATCACAAGTGCAAAAAGTGTTTTTTCCACACTAATACAAGTGCAAAAGTGGTTTCCTGCACCAACACAAGTGCGAAAAGTGGTTTTTCAACACTAACACAAGTGCGAAAAGTGGTTTTTCAACACTAACACAAGTGCGAAAAGTGGTTTTTCCACACTAATACAAGTGCAAAAGTGGTTTCCTGCACCAACACAAGTGCGAAAAGTGGTTTTTCAACACTAACACAAGTGCGAAAAGTGGTTTTTCAACACTATCGCAAGTGCAAAAAGTGTTTTTTCCACACTAATACAAGTGCAAAAGTGGTTTACTGCACCAACACAAGTGCGAAAAGTGGTTTTTCAACACTAACACAAGTGCGAAAAGTGGTTTTTCAACACTATCACAAGTGCAAAAAGTGTTTTTTCCACACTAATACAAGTGCAAAAGTGGTTTTTCAACACTATCGCAAGTGCAAAAAGTGTTTTTTCCACACTAATACAAGTGCAAAAGGGGTTTCCTGCACCAACACAAGTGCGAAAAGTGGTTTTTCAACACTAACACAAGTGCGAAAAGTGGTTTTTCAACACTATCGCAAGTGCAAAAAGTGTTTTTTCCACACTAATACAAGTGCAAAAGTGGTTTCCTGCAACAACACAAGTGCGAAAAGTGGTTTTTCAACACTAACACAAGTGTGAAAAGTGGTTTTTCAACACTAACACAAGTGCGAAAAGTGGTTTTTCAACACTATCACAAGTGCAAAAAGTGTTTTTTCCACACTAATACAAGTGCAAAAGTGGTTTCCTGCACCAACACAAGTGCGAAAAGTGGTTTTTCAACACTAACACAAGTGCGAAAAGTGTTTTTTCAACACTAACACAAGTGCGAAAAGTGGTTTTTCCACACTAATACAAGTGCAAAAGTGGTTTCCTGCACCAACACAAGTGCGAAAAGTGGTTTTTCAACACTATCACAAGTGCAAAAAGTGTTTTTTCCACACTAATACAAGTGCAGAAGTGGTTTCCTGCACCACCACAAGTGCGAAAAGTGGTTTTTCAACACTAACACAAGTGCGAAAAGTGGTTTTTCAACACTAACACAAGTGCGAAAAGTGGTTTTTCCACACTAACACAAGTGCAAAAGTGGTTTCCTGCACCAACACAAGTGCGAAAAGTGGTTTTTCAACACTAACACAAGTGCGAAAAGTGGTTTTTCAACACTATCACAAGTGCAAAAAGTGGTTTTTCAACAATAGCACAAGTGCAAAAAGTGGTTTTTCAACACTAACACAAGTGCGAAAAGTGGTTTTTCAACACTAACACAAGTGCGAAAAGTGGTTTTTCAACACTATCACAAGTGCAAAAAGTGGTTTTTCAACACTAGCACAAGTGCAAAAGTGGTTTCCTGCACCAACACGAGTGCGAAAAGTGGCTTTTCAACACTAACACAAGTGCGAAACCTGGTTTTTCAACACTAACACAAGTGCGCAAAGTGGTTTTTCCACACTAATACAAGTGCAAAAGTGGTTTCCTGCACCAACACAAGTGCGAAAAGTGGTTTTTCAACACTAACACAAGTGCGAAAAGTGGTTTTTCCACACTAATACAAGTGCAAAAGTGGTTTCCTGCACCAACACAAGTGCGAAAAGTGGTTTTTCAACACTAACACAAGTGCGAAAAGTGGTTTTTCAACACAAACACAAGTGCGAAAAGTGGTTTTGCCACACTAATACAAGTGCAAAAGTGGTTTCCTGCACCAACACAAGTGCGAAAAGTGGTTTTTCAACACTAACACAATGTGTAAAAAGTGGTTTTTCAACACTATCACAAGTGCAAAAAGTGTTTTTCCACACTAATACAAATGCAAAAGTGGTTTCCTGCACCAACACAAGTGCGAAAAGTGGTTTTTCAACACTAACACAAGTGCGAAAAGTGGTTTTTCAATACTATCACAAGTGCGAAAAGTGGTTTTTCAACACTATCACAAGTGCAAAAAGTGTTTTTTCCACACTATTACAAGTGCCAAAGTGGTTTCCTGCACCAACACAAGTGCGAAAAGTGGTTTTTCAACACTAACACAAGTGCGAAAAGTGGTTTTTCAACACTAACACAAGTGCGAAAAGTGGTTTTTCCACACTAATACAAGTGCAAAAGTGGTTTCCTGCACCAACACAAGTGCGAAAAGTGGTTTTTCAACACTAACACAAGTGTAAAAAGAGGTTTTTCAACACTTTCACAAGTGCAAAAAGTGTTTTTTCCACACTAATACAAGTGCAAAAGTGGTTTCCTGCACCAACACAAGTGCGAAAAGTGGTTTTTCAACACTAACACAAGTGCGAAATGTGGTTTTTCAATACTATCACAAGTGCGAAAAGTGTTTTTTCCACACTAATACAAATGCAAAAGTGGTTTCCTGCACCAACACAAGTGCGAAAAATGGTTTTTCAACACTAACACAAGTGCGAAAAGTGGTTTTTCAACACTAACACAAGTGCGAAAAGTGGTTTTTCAACACTAACACAAGTGCGAAAAGTGTTTTTTTCCACACTAATATAAGTGCAAAAGTGGTTTCCTGCACCAACACAAGTGCGAAAAGTGGTTTTTCAACACTAACACAAGTGCGAAAAGTGGTTTTTCAACACTAACACAAGTGCGAAAAATGGTTTTTCAACACTATCACAAGTGCAAAAAGTGTTTTTTCCACACGAATACAAGTGCAAAAGTGGTTTCCTGCACCAACACAAGTGCGAAAAGTGGTTTCCTGCACCAACACAAGTGCGAAAAGTGGTTTTTCAACACTAACACAAGTGCGAAAAGTGGTTTTTCAACACTAACACAAGCGCGAAAAGTGGTTTTCCACACTAATACAAGTGCAAAAGTTGTTTCCTGCACCAACAAAAGTGCGAAAAGTGGTTTTTCAACACTAACACAAGTGTAAAAAGTGGTTTTTCAACACTATCACAAGTGCAAAAAGTGTTTTTTCCACACTAATACAAATGCAAAAGTGGTTTCCTGCACCAACACAACTGCGAAAAGTGGTTTTTCAACACTAACACAAGTGCGAAAAGTGGTTTTTCAATACTATCACGAGTGCGAAAAGTGTTTTTTCCACACTAATACAATTGCAAAAGTGGTTTCCTGCACCAACACAAGTGCGAAAAGTGGTTTTTCAACACTAACACAAGTGCGAAAAGTGGTTTTTCCACAATAACACAAGTGCAAAAAGTGGTTTTTCAACATTAATACAAGTGCAAAAGTGGTTTCCTGCACCAACACAAGTGCGAAAAGTGGTTTTTCAACACTAACACAAGTGCGAAAAGTGGTTTTTCAACACTAACACAAGTGCGAAAAGTGTTTTTTCCACACTAATACAAGTGCAAAAGTGATTTCCTGCACCAACACAAGTGCGAAAAGTGGTTTTTCAACACTAACACAAGTGCGAAAAGCACAAGTGCGAAAGTGCAACACAAGTGCGAAAAGTGGTTTTTCAATACTATCACAAGTGCGAAAAGTGTTTTTTCCACACTAATACAATTGCAAAAGTGGTTTCCTGCACCAACACAAGTGCGAAAAGTGGTTTTTCAACACTAACACAAGTGCGAAAAGTGGTTTTTCAACACTAACACAAGTGCGAAAAGTGTTTTTGCCACACGAATACAAGTGCAAAAGTGGTTTCCTGCACCAACACAAGTGCGAAAAGTGGTTTTTCAACATTATCACAAGTGCGAAAAGTGGTTTTTCAACACTAACACAAGTGCGAAAAGTGGTTTTTCAACACTAACACAAGTGTGAAAAGTGGTTTTTCCACACTAATACAAGTGCAAAAGTGGTTTCCTGCACCAACACAAGTGCGAAAAGTGGTTTTTCAACACTAACACAAGTGCGAAAAGTGGTTTTTCAACACTATCACAAGTGCAAAAAGTGTTTTTTCCACACTGTCACAAGTGCAAAAAGTGTTTTTTCCACACTAATACAAGTGCAAAAGTGGTTTTTCAACACTAACACAAGTGCGAAAAGTGGTTTTTCAACACTAACACAAGTGCAAAAAGTGGTTTTTCAACACTGACACAAGTGTAAAAAGTGGTTTTTCCACACTAATACAAGTGCAAAAGTGGTTTCCTGCACCAACACAAGTGCGAAAAGTGGTTTTTCAACACTAACACAAGTGTAAAAAGTGGTTTTTCAACACTTTCACAAGTGCAAAAAGTGTTTTTTCCACACTAATACAAGTGCAAAAGTGGTTTCCTGCACCAACACAAGTGCAAAAAGTGGTTTTTCAACACTAACACAAGTGCGAAAAGTGGTTTTTCAACACTAACACAAGTGCAAAAAGTGGTTTTTCCACACTAATACAAGTGCAAAAGTGGTTTCCTGCACCAACACAAGTGCGAAAAGTGGTTTTTCAACACTAACACAAGTGTAAAAAGAGGTTTTTCAACACTTTCACAAGTGCAAAAAGTGTTTTTTCCACACTAATACAAGTGCAAAAGTGGTTTCCTGCACCAACACAAGTGCGAAAAGTGGTTTTTCAACACTAACACAAGTGTAAAAAGTGGTTTTTCAACACTTTCACAAGTGCAAAAAGTGTTTTTTCCACACTAATACAAGTGCAAAAGTGGTTTCCTGCACCAACACAAGTGCGAAAAGTGGTTTTTCAACACTAACACAAGTGCGAAAAGTGGTTTTTCAATACTATCACAAGTGCGAAAAGTGTTTTTTCCACACTAATACAATTGCAAAAGTGGTTTTTCAACACTAACACAAGTGCGAAAAGTGGTTTTTCAACACTAACACAAGTGCGAAAAGTGGTTTTTCCACACTAACACAAGTGCGAAAAGTGGTTTTTCAACATTAATACAAGTGCAAAAGTGGTTTCCTGCACCAACACAAGTGCGAAAAGTGGTTTTTCAACACTAACACAAGTGCGAAAAGTGGTTTTTCAACACTATCACAAGTGCAAAAAGTGTTTTTCCACACTAATACAAATGCAAAAGTGGTTTCCTGCACCAACACAAGTGCGAAAAGTGGTTTTTCAACACTAACACAAGTGCGAAAAGTGGTTTTTCAACACTATCACAAATGCAAAAAGTGTTTTTTCCACACTATTACAAGTGCCAAAGTGGTTTCCTGCACCAACACAAGTGCGAAAAGTGGTTTTTCAACACTAACACAAGTGCGAAAAGTGGTTTTTCAACACTAACACAAGTGCGAAAAGTGGTTTTTCCACACTAATACAAGTGCAAAAGTGGTTTCCTGCACCAACACAAGTGCGAAAAGTGGTTTTTCAACACTAACACAAGTGCGAAAAGTGGTTTTTCAACACAAACACAAGTGTGAAAAGTGGTTTTGCCACACTAATACAAGTGCAAAAGTGGTTTCCTGCACCAACACAAGTGCGAAAAGTGGTTTTTCAACACTAACACAATGTGTAAAAAGTGGTTTTTCAACACTATCACAAGTGCAAAAAGTGTTTTTTCCACACTAATACAAATGCAAAAGTGGTTTCCTGCACCAACACAAGTGCGAAAAGTGGTTTTTCAACACTAACACAAGTGCGAAAAGTGGTTTTTCAATACTATCACAAGTGCGAAAAGTGTTTTTTCCACACTAATACAATTGCAAAAGTGGTTTCCTGCACCAACACAAGTGTGAAAAGTGGTTTTTCAACACTAACACAAGTGCGAAAAGTGGTTTTTCCACACTAACACAAGTGCGAAAAGTGGTTTTTCAACATTAATATAAGTGCAAAAGTGGTTTCCTGCACCAACACAAGTGCGAAAAGTGGTTTTTCAACACTAACACAAGTGCGAAAAGTGGTTTTTCAACACTAACACAAGTGCGAAAAGTGTTTTTTCCACACTAATACAAGTGCAAAAGTGTTTTTTCCACACTAATACAAGTGCAAAAGTGGTTTCCTGCACCAACACAAGTGCGAAAAGTGGTTTTTCAACACTAACACAAGTGAGAAAAGTGGTTTTTCAACACTAACACAAGTGCGAAAAGTGGTTTTCCACACTAATACAAGTGCAAAAGTGGTTTCCTGCACCAACACGAGTGCAAAAAGTGGTTTTTCAACACTAACACAAGTGCGAAAAGTGGTTTTTCAACACTATCACAAGTGCAAAAAGTGTTTTTTCCACACTAATACAAGTGCAAAAGTGGTTTCCTGCACCAACACAGGTGCGAAAAGTGGCTTTTCAACACTAACACAAGTGCGAAACCTGGTTTTTCAACACTAACACAAGTGCGAAAAGTGGTTTTTCCACACTAATACAAGTGCAAAAGTGGTTTTTCTACACTAACACAAGTGCGAAAAGTGTTTTTTCCACACTAATACAAGTGCAAAAGTGGTTTCCTGCACCAACACAAGTGCGAAAAGTGGTTTTTCAACACTATCACAAGTGCAAAAAGTGTTTTTTCCACACTAATACAAGTGCAAAAGTGGTTTCCTGCACCAACACAAGTGCGAAAAGTGGTTTTTCAACACTAACACAAGTGCGAAAAGTGGTTTTTCAAAACTAACACAAGTGCGAAAAGTGGTTTTTCCACACTAATACAAGTGCAAAAGTGGTTTCCTGCACCAACACAAGTGCAAAAAGTGGTTTTTCAACACTAACACCAGTGCGAAAAGTGGTTTTTCAACACTATCACAAGTGCAAAAAGTGTTTTTTCCACACTAATACAAGTGCAAAAGTGGTTTCCTGCACCAACACAAGTGCGAAAAGTGGTTTTTCAACACTAACACAAGTGCGAAAAGTGGTTTTTCAACACTATCACAAGTACAAAAAGTATTTTTTCCACACTAATACAAGTGCAGAAGTGGTTTCCTGCACCAACACAAGTGCGAAAAGTGGTTTTTCAACACTAACACAATTGAGAAAAGTGGTTTTTCAACACTAACACAAGTGCGAAAAGTGGTTTTCCACACTAATACAAGTGCAAAAGTGGTTTCCTGCACCAACACACGTGCGAAAAGTGGTTTTTCAACACTAACACAAGTGCGAAAAGTGGTTTTTCAACACTAACACAAGTGCGAAAAGTGGTTTTTCTACACCAACACAAGTGCGAAAAGTGGTTTTTCAACACTAACACAAGTGCGAAAAGTGGTTTTTCAACACTATCGCAAGAGCAAAAAGTGTTTTTTCCACACTAATACAAGTGCAAAAGTGGTTTACTGCACCAATACAAGTGCGAAAAGTGGTTTTTCAACACTAACACCAGTGCGAAAAGTGGTTTTTCAACACTATCACAAGTGCAAAAAGTGTTTTTTCCACACTAATACAAGTGCAAAAGTGGTTTCCTGCACCAACACAAGTGCGAAAAGTGGTTTTTCAACACTAACACAAGTGCGAAAAGTGGTTTTTCCACACTAATACAAGTGCAAAAGTGGTTTCCTGCACCAACACAAGTGCGAAAAGTGGTTTTTCAACACTAACATAAGTGCGAAAAGTGGTTTTTCCACACTAATACAAGTGCAAAAGTGGTTTCCTGCACCAACACAAGTGCGAAAAGTGGTTTTTCAACACTAACACAAGTGCGAAAAGTGGTTTTTCAACACTAACACAAGTGCGAAAAGTGGTTTTTCAACACTATCACAAGTGCAAAAAGTGTTTTTTCCACACTAATACAAGTGCAAAAGTGGTTTCCTGCACCAACACAAGTGCGAAAAGTGGTTTTCAACACTAACACAAGTGCGAAAAGTAGTTTTGCAACACTATCGCAAGTGCAAAAAGTGTTTTTTCCACACTAATACAAGTGCAAAAGTGGTTTCCTGCACCAACACAAGTGCGAAAAGTGGTTTTTCAACACTAACACAAGTGCGAAAAGTGGTTTTTCAACACTATCACAAGTGCAAAAAGTGTTTTTTCCACACTAATACAACTGCAAAAGTGGTTTCCTGCACCAACACAAGTGCGAAAAGTGGTTTTTCAACACTAACACAAGTGCGAAAAGTGGTTTTTCAACACTAACACAAGTGCGAAAAGTGTTTTTGCCACACGAATACAAGTGCAAAAGTGGTTTCCTGCACCAACACAAGTGCGAAAAGTGGTTTTTCAACACTATCACAAGTGCGAAAAGTGGTTTTTCAACACTAACACAAGTGCGAAAAGTGGTTTTTCAACACTAACACAAGTGTGAAAAGTGGTTTTTCCACACTAATACAAGTGCAAAAGTGGTTTCCTGCACCAACACAAGTGCGAAAAGTGGTTTTTCAACACTAACACAAGTGCGAAAAGTGGTTTTTCAACACTATCACAAGTGCAAAAAGTGTTTTTTCCACACTAATACAAGTGCAAAAGTGGTTTTTCAACACTAACACAAGTGCGAAAAGTGGTTTTTCAACACTAACACAAGTGCAAAAAGTGGTTTTTCAACACTGACACAAGTGTAAAAAGTGGTTTTTCCACACTAATACAAGTGCAAAAGTGGTTTCCTGCACCAACACAAGTGCGAAAAGTGGTTTTTCAACACTAACACAAGTGTAAAAAGTGGTTTTTCAACACTTTCACAAGTGCAAAAAGTGTTTTTTCCACACTAATACAAGTGCAAAAGTGGTTTCCTGCACCAACACAAGTGCAAAAAGTGGTTTTTCAACACTAACACAAGTGCGAAAAGTGGTTTTTCAACACTAACACAAGTGCAAAAAGTGGTTTTTCCACACTAATACAAGTGCAAAAGTGGTTTCCTGCACCAACACAAGTGCGAAAAGTGGTTTTTCAACACTAACACAAGTGCGAAAAGTGGTTTTTCAACACTAACACAAGTGCGAAAAGTGTTTTTGCCACACGAATACAAGTGCAAAAGTGGTTTCCTGCACCAACACAAGTGCGAAAAGTGGTTTTTCAACACTATCACAAGTGCGAAAAGTGGTTTTTCAACACTAACACAAGTGCGAAAAGTGGTTTTTCAACACTAACACAAGTGTGAAAAGTGGTTTTTCCACACTAATACAAGTGCAAAAGTGGTTTCCTGCACCAACACAAGTGCGAAAAGTGGTTTTTCAACACTAACACAAGTGCGAAAAGTGGTTTTTCAACACTATCACAAGTGCAAAAAGTGTTTTTTCCACACTGTCACAAGTGCAAAAAGTGTTTTTTCCACACTAATACAAGTGCAAAAGTGGTTTTTCAACACTAACACAAGTGCGAAAAGTGGTTTTTCAAAACTAACACAAGTGCGAAAAGTGGTTTTTCCACACTAATACAAGTGCAAAAGTGGTTTCCTGCACCAACACAAGTGCGAAAAGTGGTTTTTCAACACTAACACAAGTGCGAAAAGTGGTTTTTCAACACTAACACAAGTGCGAAAAGTGTTTTTTCCACACTAATACAAGTGCAAAAGGGGTTTCCTGCACCAACACAAGTGCGAAAAGTGGTTTTTCAACACTAACACAAGTGCGAAAAGTGGTTTTTCAACACTATCACAAGTGCAAAAAGTGTTTTTTCCACACTAATACAAGTGCAAAAGTGGTTTCCTGCACCAACACAAGTGCGAAAAGTGGTTTTTCAACACTAACACAAGTGCGAAAAGTGGTTTTTCAACACTAACACAAGTGCGAAAAGTGGTTTTTCCACACTAATACAAGTGCAAAAGTGGTTTCCTGCACCAACACAAGTGCGAAAAGTGGTTTTTCAACACTAACACAAGTGCGAAAAGTGGTTTTTCAACACTATCGCAAGTGCAAAAAGTGTTTTTTCCACACTAATACAAGTGCAAAAGTGGTTTACTGCACCAACACAAGTGCGAAAAGTGGTTTTTCAACACTAACACAAGTGCGAAAAGTGGTTTTTCAACACTATCACAAGTGCAAAAAGTGTTTTTTCCACACTAATACAAGTGCAAAAGTGGTTTTTCAACACTATCGCAAGTGCAAAAAGTGTTTTTTCAACACTAATACAAGTGCAAAAGGGGTTTCCTGCACCAACACAAGTGCGAAAAGTGGTTTTTCAACACTAACACAAGTGAGAAAAGTGGTTTTTCAACACTAACACAAGTGCGAAAAGTGGTTTTTCTACACCATCACAAGTGCGAAAAGTGTTTTTTCCACACTAATACAAGTGCGAAAGTGGTTTCCTGCACCAACACAAGTGCGAAAAGTGGTTTTTCAACACTATCACAAGTGCAAAAAGTGTTTTTTCCACACTAATACAAGTGCAAAAGTGGTTTTTCTACACTAACACAAGTGCGAAAAGTGTTGTTTCCACACTAATACAAGTGCAAAAGTGGTTTCCTGCACCAACACAAGTGCGAAAAGTGGTTTTTCAACACTATCACAAGTGCAAAAAGTGTTTTTTCCACACTAATACAAGTGCAAAAGTGGTTTCCTGCACCAACACAAGTGCGAAAAGTGGTTTTTCAACACTAACACAAGTGCGAAAAGTGGTTTTTCAAAACTAACACAAGTGCGAAAAGTGGTTTTTCCACACTAATACAAGTGCAAAAGTGGTTTCCTGCACCAACACAAGTGCAAAAAGTGGTTTTTCAACACTAACACAAGTGCGAAAAGTGGTTTTTCAACACTAACACAAGTGCGAAAAGTGGTTTTTCAACACTATCACAAGTGCAAAAAGTGTTTTTTCCACACTAATACAAGTGCAAAAGTGGTTTCCTGCACCAACACAAGTGCGAAAAGTGGTTTTTCAACACTAACACAAGTGCGAAAAGTGGTTTTTCAACACTAACACAAGTGCGAAAAGTGGTTTTTCCACACTAATACAAGTGCAAAAGTGGTTTCCTGCACCAACACAAGTGCGAAAAGTGGTTTTTCAACACTAACACAAGTGCGAAAAGTGGTTTTTCAACACTATCGCAAGTGCAAAAAGTGTTTTTTCCACACTAATACAAGTGCAAAAGTGGTTTACTGCACCAACACAAGTGCGAAAAGTGGTTTTTCAACACTAACACAAGTGCGAAAAGTGGTTTTTCAACACTATCACAAGTGCAAAAAGTGTTTTTTCCACACTAATACAAGTGCAAAAGTGGTTTTTCAACACTATCGCAAGTGCAAAAAGTGTTTTTTCCACACTAATACAAGTGCAAAAGGGGTTTCCTGCACCAACACAAGTGCGAAAAGTGGTTTTTCAACACTAACACAAGTGCGAAAAGTGGTTTTTCAACACTATCGCAAGTGCAAAAAGTGTTTTTTCCACACTAATACAAGTGCAAAAGTGGTTTCCTGCAACAACACAAGTGCGAAAAGTGGTTTTTCAACACTAACACAAGTGTGAAAAGTGGTTTTTCAACACTAACACAAGTGCGAAAAGTGGTTTTTCAACACTATCACAAGTGCAAAAATTGTTTTTTCCACACTAATACAAGTGCAAAAGTGGTTTCCTGCACCAACACAAGTGCGAAAAGTGGTTTTTCAACACTAACACAAGTGCGAAAAGTGTTTTTTCAACACTAACACAAGTGCGAAAAGTGGTTTTTCCACACTAATACAAGTGCAAAAGTGGTTTCCTGCACCAACACAAGTGCGAAAAGTGGTTTTTCAACACTATCACAAGTGCAAAAAGTGTTTTTTCCACACTAATACAAGTGCAGAAGTGGTTTCCTGCACCACCACAAGTGCGAAAAGTGGTTTTTCAACACTAACACAAGTGCGAAAAGTGGTTTTTCAACACTAACACAAGTGCGAAAAGTGGTTTTTCCACACTAACACAAGTGCAAAAGTGGTTTCCTGCACCAACACAAGTGCGAAAAGTGGTTTTTCAACACTAACACAAGTGCGAAAAGTGGTTTTTCAACACTATCACAAGTGCAAAAAGTG
Organism: Myxine glutinosa; assembly: GCF_964187855.1. Lineage (NCBI taxonomy): Eukaryota > Metazoa > Chordata > Myxini > Myxiniformes > Myxinidae > Myxine > Myxine glutinosa. The sequence continues at coordinate 58,861 of NW_027617379.1, forward strand.
GTTTTTCAACACTAGCACAAGTGCAAAAAGTGGTTTTTCAACACTAACACAAGTGCGAAAAGTGGTTTTTCAACACTAACACAAGTGCGAAAAGTGGTTTTTCAACACTATCACAAGTGCAAAAAGTGGTTTTTCAACACTAGCACAAGTGCAAAAGTGGTTTCCTGCACCAACACGAGTGCGAAAAGTGGTTTTTCAACACTAACACAAGTGCGAAAAGTGGTTTTTCAACACTATCACAAGTGCAAAAAGTGTTTTTTCCACACTAATACAAGTGCAAAAGTGGTTTCCTGCACCAACACAGGTGCGAAAAGTGGCTTTTCAACACTAACACAAGTGCGAAACCTGGTTTTTCAACACTAACACAAGTGCGAAAAGTGGTTTTTCCACACTAATACAAGTGCAAAAGTGGTTTCCTGCACCAACACAAGTGCGAAAAGTGGTTTTTCAACACTAACACAAGTGCGAAAAGTGGTTTTTCCACACTAATACAAGTGCAAAAGTGGTTTCCTGCACCAACACAAGTGCGAAAAGTGGTTTTTCAACACTAACACAAGTGCGAAAAGTGGTTTTTCAACACTAACACAAGTGCGAAAAGTGGTTTTTCAACACTATCACAAGTGCAAAAAGTGGTTTTTCAACACTAGCACAAGTGCAAAAGTGGTTTCCTGCACCAACACGAGTGCGAAAAGTGGTTTTTCAACACTAACACAAGTGCGAAAAGTGGTTTTTCCACACTAATACAAGTGCAAAAGTGGTTTCCTGCACCAACACAAGTGCGAAAAGTGGTTTTTCAACACTAACACAAGTGCGAAAAGTGGTTTTTCAACACTAACACAAGTGCGAAAAGTGTTTTTGCCACACGAATACAAGTGCAAAAGTGGTTTCCTGCACCAACACAAGTGCGAAAAGTGGTTTTTCAACACTATCACAAGTGCGAAAAGTGGTTTTTCAACACTAACACAAGTGCGAAAAGTGGTTTTTCAACACTAACACAAGTGTGAAAAGTGGTTTTTCCACACTAATACAAGTGCAAAAGTGGTTTCCTGCACCAACACAAGTGCGAAAAGTGGTTTTTCAACACTAACACAAGTGCGAAAAGTGGTTTTTCAACACTATCACAAGTGCAAAAAGTGTTTTTTCCACACTGTCACAAGTGCAAAAAGTGTTTTTTCCACACTAATACAAGTGCAAAAGTGGTTTTTCAACACTAACACAAGTGCGAAAAGTGGTTTTTCAAAACTAACACAAGTGCGAAAAGTGGTTTTTCCACACTAATACAAGTGCAAAAGTGGTTTCCTGCACCAACACAAGTGCGAAAAGTGGTTTTTCAACACTAACACAAGTGCGAAAAGTGGTTTTTCAACACTAACACAAGTGCGAAAAGTGTTTTTTCCACACTAATACAAGTGCAAAAGGGGTTTCCTGCACCAACACAAGTGCGAAAAGTGGTTTTTCAACACTAACACAAGTGCGAAAAGTGGTTTTTCAACACTATCACAAGTGCAAAAAGTGTTTTTTCCACACTAATACAAGTGCAAAAGTGGTTTCCTGCACCAACACAAGTGCGAAAAGTGGTTTTTCAACACTAACACAAGTGCGAAAAGTGGTTTTTCAACACTAACACAAGTGCGAAAAGTGGTTTTTCCACACTAATACAAGTGCAAAAGTGGTTTCCTGCACCAACACAAGTGCGAAAAGTGGTTTTTCAACACTAACACAAGTGCGAAAAGTGGTTTTTCAACACTATCGCAAGTGCAAAAAGTGTTTTTTCCACACTAATACAAGTGCAAAAGTGGTTTACTGCACCAACACAAGTGCGAAAAGTGGTTTTTCAACACTAACACAAGTGCGAAAAGTGGTTTTTCAACACTATCACAAGTGCAAAAAGTGTTTTTTCCACACTAATACAAGTGCAAAAGTGGTTTTTCAACACTATCGCAAGTGCAAAAAGTGTTTTTTCCACACTAATACAAGTGCAAAAGGGGTTTCCTGCACCAACACAAGTGCGAAAAGTGGTTTTTCAACACTAACACAAGTGAGAAAAGTGGTTTTTCAACACTAACACAAGTGCGAAAAGTGGTTTTTCTACACCATCACAAGTGCGAAAAGTGTTTTTTCCACACTAATACAAGTGCGAAAGTGGTTTCCTGCACCAACACAAGTGCGAAAAGTGGTTTTTCAACACTATCACAAGTGCAAAAAGTGTTTTTTCCACACTAATACAAGTGCAAAAGTGGTTTTTCTACACTAACACAAGTGCGAAAAGTGTTTTTTCCACACTAATACAAGTGCAAAAGTGGTTTCCTCCACCAACACAAGTGCGAAAAGTGGTTTTTCAACACTATCACAAGTGCAAAAAGTGTTTTTTCCACACTAATACAAGTGCAAAAGTGGTTTCCTGCACCAACACAAGTGCGAAAAGTGGTTTTTCAACACTAACACAAGTGCGAAAAGTGGTTTTTCAAAACTAACACAAGTGCGAAAAGTGGTTTTTCCACACTAATACAAGTGCAAAAGTGGTTTCCTGCACCAACACAAGTGCAAAAAGTGGTTTTTCAACACTAACACAAGTGCGAAAAGTGGTTTTTCAACACTAACACAAGTGCGAAAAGTGGTTTTTCAACACTATGACAAGTGCAAAAAGTGTTTTTTCCACACTAATACAAGTGCAAAAGTGGTTTCCTGCACCAACACAAGTGCGAAAAGTGGTTTTTCAACACTAACACAAGTGCGAAAAGTGGTTTTTCAACACTAACACAAGTGCGAAAAGTGGTTTTTCCACACTAATACAAGTGCAAAAGTGGTTTCCTGCACCAACACAAGTGCGAAAAGTGGTTTTTCAACACTAACACAAGTGCGAAAAGTGGTTTTTCAACACTATCGCAAGTGCAAAAAGTGTTTTTTCCACACTAATACAAGTGCAAAAGTGGTTTACTGCACCAACACAAGTGCGAAAAGTGGTTTTTCAACACTAACACAAGTGCGAAAAGTGGTTTTTCAACACTATCACAAGTGCAAAAAGTGTTTTTTCCACACTAATACAAGTGCAAAAGTGGTTTTTCAACACTATCGCAAGTGCAAAAAGTGTTTTTTCCACACTAATACAAGTGCAAAAGGGGTTTCCTGCACCAACACAAGTGCGAAAAGTGGTTTTTCAACACTAACACAAGTGCGAAAAGTGGTTTTTCAACACTATCGCAAGTGCAAAAAGTGTTTTTTCCACACTAATACAAGTGCAAAAGTGGTTTCCTGCAACAACACAAGTGCGAAAAGTGGTTTTTCAACACTAACACAAGTGTGAAAAGTGGTTTTTCAACACTAACACAAGTGCGAAAAGTGGTTTTTCAACACTATCACAAGTGCAAAAAGTGTTTTTTCCACACTAATACAAGTGCAAAAGTGGTTTCCTGCACCAACACAAGTGCGAAAAATGGGTTTTTCAACACTAACACAAGTGCGAAAAGTGTTTTTTCAACACTAACACAAGTGCGAAAAGTGGTTTTTCCACACTAATACAAGTGCAAAAGTGGTTTCCTGCACCAACACAAGTGCGAAAAGTGGTTTTTCAACACTATCACAAGTGCAAAAAGTGTTTTTTCCACACTAATACAAGTGCAGAAGTGGTTTCCTGCACCACCACAAGTGCGAAAAGTGGTTTTTCAACACTAACACAAGTGCGAAAAGTGGTTTTTCAACACTAACACAAGTGCGAAAAGTGGTTTTTCCACACTAACACAAGTGCAAAAGTGGTTTCCTGCACCAACACAAGTGCGAAAAGTGGTTTTTCAACACTAACACAAGTGCGAAAAGTGGTTTTTCAACACTATCACAAGTGCAAAAAGTGGTTTTTCAACACTAGCACAAGTGCAAAAAGTGGTTTTTCAACACTAACACAAGTGCGAAAAGTGGTTTTTCAACACTAACACAAGTGCGAAAAGTGGTTTTTCAACACTATCACAAGTGCAAAAAGTGGTTTTTCAACACTAGCACAAGTGCAAAAGTGGTTTCCTGCACCAACACGAGTGCGAAAAGTGGTTTTTCAACACTAACACAAGTGCGAAAAGTGGTTTTTCAACACTATCACAAGTGCAAAAAGTGTTTTTTCCACACTAATACAAGTGCAAAAGTGGTTTCCTGCACCAACACAGGTGCGAAAAGTGGCTTTTCAACACTAACACAAGTGCGAAACCTGGTTTTTCAACACTAACACAAGTGCGAAAAGTGGTTTTTCCACACTAATACAAGTGCAAAAGTGGTTTCCTGCACCAACACAAGTGCGAAAAGTGGTTTTTCAACACTAACACAAGTGCGAAAAGTGGTTTTTCCACACTAATACAAGTGCAAAAGTGGTTTCCTGCACCAACACAAGTGCGAAAAGTGGTTTTTCAACACTAACACAAGTGCGAAAAGTGGTTTTTCAACACAAACACAAGTGCGAAAAGTGGTTTTGCCACACTAATACAAGTGCAAAAGTGGTTTCCTGCACCAACACAAGTGCGAAAAGTGGTTTTTCAACACTAACACAATGTGTAAAAAGTGGTTTTTCAACACTATCACAAGTGCAAAAAGTGTTTTTCCACACTAATACAAATGCAAAAGTGGTTTCCTGCACCAACACAAGTGCGAAAAGTGGTTTTTCAACACTAACACAAGTGCGAAAAGTGGTTTTTCAATACTATCACAAGTGCGAAAAGTGGTTTTTCAACACTATCACAAGTGCAAAAAGTGTTTTTTCCACACTATTACAAGTGCCAAAGTGGTTTCCTGCACCAACACAAGTGCGAAAAGTGGTTTTTCAACACTAACACAAGTGCGAAAAGTGGTTTTTCAACACTAACACAAGTGCGAAAAGTGGTTTTTCCACACTAATACAAGTGCAAAAGTGGTTTCCTGCACCAACACAAGTGCGAAAAGTGGTTTTTCAACACTAACACAAGTGTAAAAAGAGGTTTTTCAACACTTTCACAAGTGCAAAAAGTGTTTTTTCCACACTAATACAAGTGCAAAAGTGGTTTCCTGCACCAACACAAGTGCGAAAAGTGGTTTTTCAACACTAACACAAGTGCGAAATGTGGTTTTTCAATACTATCACAAGTGCGAAAAGTGTTTTTTCCACACTAATACAAATGCAAAAGTGGTTTCCTGCACCAACACAAGTGCGAAAAATGGTTTTTCAACACTAACACAAGTGCGAAAAGTGGTTTTTCAACACTAACACAAGTGCGAAAAGTGGTTTTTCAACACTAACACAAGTGCGAAAAGTGTTTTTTTCCACACTAATATAAGTGCAAAAGTGGTTTCCTGCACCAACACAAGTGCGAAAAGTGGTTTTTCAACACTAACACAAGTGCGAAAAGTGGTTTTTCAACACTAACACAAGTGCGAAAAATGGTTTTTCAACACTATCACAAGTGCAAAAAGTGTTTTTTCCACACGAATACAAGTGCAAAAGTGGTTTCCTGCACCAACACAAGTGCGAAAAGTGGTTTCCTGCACCAACACAAGTGCGAAAAGTGGTTTTTCAACACTAACACAAGTGCGAAAAGTGGTTTTTCAACACTAACACAAGCGCGAAAAGTGGTTTTCCACACTAATACAAGTGCAAAAGTTGTTTCCTGCACCAACAAAAGTGCGAAAAGTGGTTTTTCAACACTAACACAAGTGTAAAAAGTGGTTTTTCAACACTATCACAAGTGCAAAAAGTGTTTTTTCCACACTAATACAAATGCAAAAGTGGTTTCCTGCACCAACACAACTGCGAAAAGTGGTTTTTCAACACTAACACAAGTGCGAAAAGTGGTTTTTCAATACTATCATGAGTGCGAAAAGTGTTTTTTCCACACTAATACAATTGCAAAAGTGGTTTCCTGCACCAACACAAGTGCGAAAAGTGGTTTTTCAACACTAACACAAGTGCGAAAAGTGGTTTTTCCACAATAACACAAGTGCAAAAAGTGGTTTTTCAACATTAATACAAGTGCAAAAGTGGTTTCCTGCACCAACACAAGTGCGAAAAGTGGTTTTTCAACACTAACACAAGTGCGAAAAGTGGTTTTTCAACACTAACACAAGTGCGAAAAGTGTTTTTTCCACACTAATACAAGTGCAAAAGTGATTTCCTGCACCAACACAAGTGCGAAAAGTGGTTTTTCAACACTAACACAAGTGCGAAAAGCACAAGTGCGAAAGTGCAACACAAGTGCGAAAAGTGGTTTTTCAATACTATCACAAGTGCGAAAAGTGTTTTTTCCACACTAATACAATTGCAAAAGTGGTTTCCTGCACCAACACAAGTGCGAAAAGTGGTTTTTCAACACTAACACAAGTGCGAAAAGTGGTTTTTCAACACTAACACAAGTGCGAAAAGTGTTTTTGCCACACGAATACAAGTGCAAAAGTGGTTTCCTGCACCAACACAAGTGCGAAAAGTGGTTTTTCAACACTATCACAAGTGCGAAAAGTGGTTTTTCAACACTAACACAAGTGCGAAAAGTGGTTTTTCAACACTAACACAAGTGTGAAAAGTGGTTTTTCCACACTAATACAAGTGCAAAAGTGGTTTCCTGCACCAACACAAGTGCGAAAAGTGGTTTTTCAACACTAACACAAGTGCGAAAAGTGGTTTTTCAACACTATCACAAGTGCAAAAAGTGTTTTTTCCACACTGTCACAAGTGCAAAAAGTGTTTTTTCCACACTAATACAAGTGCAAAAGTGGTTTTTCAACACTAACACAAGTGCGAAAAGTGGTTTTTCAACACTAACACAAGTGCAAAAAGTGGTTTTTCAACACTGACACAAGTGTAAAAAGTGGTTTTTCCACACTAATACAAGTGCAAAAGTGGTTTCCTGCACCAACACAAGTGCGAAAAGTGGTTTTTCAACACTAACACAAGTGTAAAAAGTGGTTTTTCAACACTTTCACAAGTGCAAAAAGTGTTTTTTCCACACTAATACAAGTGCAAAAGTGGTTTCCTGCACCAACACAAGTGCAAAAAGTGGTTTTTCAACACTAACACAAGTGCGAAAAGTGGTTTTTCAACACTAACACAAGTGCAAAAAGTGGTTTTTCCACACTAATACAAGTGCAAAAGTGGTTTCCTGCACCAACACAAGTGCGAAAAGTGGTTTTTCAACACTAACACAAGTGTAAAAAGAGGTTTTTCAACACTTTCACAAGTGCAAAAAGTGTTTTTTCCACACTAATACAAGTGCAAAAGTGGTTTCCTGCACCAACACAAGTGCGAAAAGTGGTTTTTCAACACTAACACAAGTGTAAAAAGTGGTTTTTCAACACTTTCACAAGTGCAAAAAGTGTTTTTTCCACACTAATACAAGTGCAAAAGTGGTTTCCTGCACCAACACAAGTGCGAAAAGTGGTTTTTCAACACTAACACAAGTGCGAAAAGTGGTTTTTCAACACTAATACAAGTGCAAAAGTGGTTTCCTGCACCAACACAAGTGCGAAAAGTGGTTTTTCAACACTATCACAAGTGCAAAAAGTGTTTTTTCCACACTAATACAAGTGCAAAAGTGGTTTCCTGCACCAACACAAGTGCGAAAAGTGGTTTTTCAACACTAACACAAGTGCGAAAAGTGGTTTTTCAAAACTAACACAAGTGCGAAAAGTGGTTTTTCCACACTAATACAAGTGCAAAAGTGGTTTCCTGCACCAACACAAGTGCAAAAAGTGGTTTTTCAACACTAACACAAGTGCGAAAAGTGGTTTTTCAACACTAACACAAGTGCGAAAAGTGGTTTTTCAACACTATCACAAGTGCAAAAAGTGTTTTTTCCACACTAATACAAGTGCAAAAGTGGTTTCCTGCACCAACACAAGTGCGAAAAGTGGTTTTTCAACACTAACACAAGTGCGAAAAGTGGTTTTTCAACACTAACACAAGTGCGAAAAGTGGTTTTTCCACACTAATACAAGTGCAAAAGTGGTTTCCTGCACCAACACAAGTGCGAAAAGTGGTTTTTCAACACTAACACAAGTGCGAAAAGTGGTTTTTCAACACTATCGCAAGTGCAAAAAGTGTTTTTTCCACACTAATACAAGTGCAAAAGTGGTTTACTGCACCAACACAAGTGCGAAAAGTGGTTTTTCAACACTAACACAAGTGCGAAAAGTGGTTTTTCAACACTATCACAAGTGCAAAAAGTGTTTTTTCCACACTAATACAAGTGCAAAAGTGGTTTTTCAACACTATCGCAAGTGCAAAAAGTGTTTTTTCCACACTAATACAAGTGCAAAAGGGGTTTCCTGCACCAACACAAGTGCGAAAAGTGGTTTTTCAACACTAACACAAGTGCGAAAAATGGTTTTTCAACACTATCACAAGTGCAAAAAGTGTTTTTTCCACACGAATACAAGTGCAAAAGTGGTTTCCTGCACCAACACAAGTGCGAAAAGTGGTTTCCTGCACCAACACAAGTGCGAAAAGTGGTTTTTCAACACTAACACAAGTGCGAAAAGTGGTTTTTCAACACTAACACAAGCGCGAAAAGTGGTTTTCCACACTAATACAAGTGCAAAAGTTGTTTCCTGCACCAACAAAAGTGCGAAAAGTGGTTTTTCAACACTAACACAAGTGTAAAAAGTGGTTTTTCAACACTATCACAAGTGCAAAAAGTGTTTTTTCCACACTAATACAAATGCAAAAGTGGTTTCCTGCACCAACACAACTGCGAAAAGTGGTTTTTCAACACTAACACAAGTGCGAAAAGTGGTTTTTCAATACTATCATGAGTGCGAAAAGTGTTTTTTCCACACTAATACAATTGCAAAAGTGGTTTCCTGCACCAACACAAGTGCGAAAAGTGGTTTTTCAACACTAACACAAGTGCGAAAAGTGGTTTTTCCACAATAACACAAGTGCAAAAAGTGGTTTTTCAACATTAATACAAGTGCAAAAGTGGTTTCCTGCACCAACACAAGTGCGAAAAGTGGTTTTTCAACACTAACACAAGTGCGAAAAGTGGTTTTTCAACACTAACACAAGTGCGAAAAGTGTTTTTTCCACACTAATACAAGTGCAAAAGTGATTTCCTGCACCAACACAAGTGCGAAAAGTGGTTTTTCAACACTAACACAAGTGCGAAAAGCACAAGTGCGAAAGTGCAACACAAGTGCGAAAAGTGGTTTTTCAATACTATCACAAGTGCGAAAAGTGTTTTTTCCACACTAATACAATTGCAAAAGTGGTTTCCTGCACCAACACAAGTGCGAAAAGTGGTTTTTCAACACTAACACAAGTGCGAAAAGTGGTTTTTCAACACTAACACAAGTGCGAAAAGTGTTTTTGCCACACGAATACAAGTGCAAAAGTGGTTTCCTGCACCAACACAAGTGCGAAAAGTGGTTTTTCAACACTATCACAAGTGCGAAAAGTGGTTTTTCAACACTAACACAAGTGCGAAAAGTGGTTTTTCAACACTAACACAAGTGTGAAAAGTGGTTTTTCCACACTAATACAAGTGCAAAAGTGGTTTCCTGCACCAACACAAGTGCGAAAAGTGGTTTTTCAACACTAACACAAGTGCGAAAAGTGGTTTTTCAACACTATCACAAGTGCAAAAAGTGTTTTTTCCACACTGTCACAAGTGCAAAAAGTGTTTTTTCCACACTAATACAAGTGCAAAAGTGGTTTTTCAACACTAACACAAGTGCGAAAAGTGGTTTTTCAACACTAACACAAGTGCAAAAAGTGGTTTTTCAACACTGACACAAGTGTAAAAAGTGGTTTTTCCACACTAATACAAGTGCAAAAGTGGTTTCCTGCACCAACACAAGTGCGAAAAGTGGTTTTTCAACACTAACACAAGTGTAAAAAGTGGTTTTTCAACACTTTCACAAGTGCAAAAAGTGTTTTTTCCACACTAATACAAGTGCAAAAGTGGTTTCCTGCACCAACACAAGTGCAAAAAGTGGTTTTTCAACACTAACACAAGTGCGAAAAGTGGTTTTTCAACACTAACACAAGTGCAAAAAGTGGTTTTTCCACACTAATACAAGTGCAAAAGTGGTTTCCTGCACCAACACAAGTGCGAAAAGTGGTTTTTCAACACTAACACAAGTGTAAAAAGAGGTTTTTCAACACTTTCACAAGTGCAAAAAGTGTTTTTTCCACACTAATACAAGTGCAAAAGTGGTTTCCTGCACCAACACAAGTGCGAAAAGTGGTTTTTCAACACTAACACAAGTGTAAAAAGTGGTTTTTCAACACTTTCACAAGTGCAAAAAGTGTTTTTTCCACACTAATACAAGTGCAAAAGTGGTTTCCTGCACCAACACAAGTGCGAAAAGTGGTTTTTCAACACTAACACAAGTGCGAAAAGTGGTTTTTCAACACTAATACAAGTGCAAAAGTGGTTTCCTGCACCAACACAAGTGCGAAAAGTGGTTTTTCAACACTATCACAAGTGCAAAAAGTGTTTTTTCCACACTAATACAAGTGCAAAAGTGGTTTCCTGCACCAACACAAGTGCGAAAAGTGGTTTTTCAACACTAACACAAGTGCGAAAAGTGGTTTTTCAAAACTAACACAAGTGCGAAAAGTGGTTTTTCCACACTAATACAAGTGCAAAAGTGGTTTCCTGCACCAACACAAGTGCAAAAAGTGGTTTTTCAACACTAACACAAGTGCGAAAAGTGGTTTTTCAACACTAACACAAGTGCGAAAAGTGGTTTTTCAACACTATCACAAGTGCAAAAAGTGTTTTTTCCACACTAATACAAGTGCAAAAGTGGTTTCCTGCACCAACACAAGTGCGAAAAGTGGTTTTTCAACACTAACACAAGTGCGAAAAGTGGTTTTTCAACACTAACACAAGTGCGAAAAGTGGTTTTTCCACACTAATACAAGTGCAAAAGTGGTTTCCTGCACCAACACAAGTGCGAAAAGTGGTTTTTCAACACTAACACAAGTGCGAAAAGTGGTTTTTCAACACTATCGCAAGTGCAAAAAGTGTTTTTTCCACACTAATACAAGTGCAAAAGTGGTTTACTGCACCAACACAAGTGCGAAAAGTGGTTTTTCAACACTAACACAAGTGCGAAAAGTGGTTTTTCAACACTATCACAAGTGCAAAAAGTGTTTTTTCCACACTAATACAAGTGCAAAAGTGGTTTTTCAACACTATCGCAAGTGCAAAAAGTGTTTTTTCCACACTAATACAAGTGCAAAAGGGGTTTCCTGCACCAACACAAGTGCGAAAAGTGGTTTTTCAACACTAACACAAGTGCGAAAAGTGGTTTTTCAACACTATCGCAAGTGCAAAAAGTGTTTTTTCCACACTAATACAAGTGCAAAAGTGGTTTCCTGCAACAACACAAGTGCGAAAAGTGGTTTTTCAACACTAACACAAGTGTGAAAAGTGGTTTTTCAACACTAACACAAGTGCGAAAAGTGGTTTTTCAACACTATCACAAGTGCAAAAAGTGTTTTTTCCACACTAATACAAGTGCAAAAGTGGTTTCCTGCACCAACACAAGTGCGAAAAGTGGTTTTTCAACACTAACACAAGTGCGAAAAGTGTTTTTTCAACACTAACACAAGTGCGAAAAGTGGTTTTTCCACACTAATACAAGTGCAAAAGTGGTTTCCTGCACCAACACAAGTGCGAAAAGTGGTTTTTCAACACTATCACAAGTGCAAAAAGTGTTTTTTCCACACTAATACAAGTGCAGAAGTGGTTTCCTGCACCACCACAAGTGCGAAAAGTGGTTTTTCAACACTAACACAAGTGCGAAAAGTGGTTTTTCAACACTAACACAAGTGCGAAAAGTGGTTTTTCCACACTAACACAAGTGCAAAAGTGGTTTCCTGCACCAACACAAGTGCGAAAAGTGGTTTTTCAACACTAACACAAGTGCGAAAAGTGGTTTTTCAACACTATCACAAGTGCAAAAAGTGGTTTTTCAACACTAGCACAAGTGCAAAAAGTGGTTTTTCAACACTAACACAAGTGCGAAAAGTGGTTTTTCAACACTAACACAAGTGCGAAAAGTGGTTTTTCAACACTATCACAAGTGCAAAAAGTGGTTTTTCAACACTAGCACAAGTGCAAAAGTGGTTTCCTGCACCAACACGAGTGCGAAAAGTGGTTTTTCAACACTAACACAAGTGCGAAAAGTGGTTTTTCAACACTATCACAAGTGCAAAAAGTGTTTTTTCCACACTAATACAAGTGCAAAAGTGGTTTCCTGCACCAACACAGGTGCGAAAAGTGGCTTTTCAACACTAACACAAGTGCGAAACCTGGTTTTTCAACACTAACACAAGTGCGAAAAGTGGTTTTTCCACACTAATACAAGTGCAAAAGTGGTTTCCTGCACCAACACAAGTGCGAAAAGTGGTTTTTCAACACTAACACAAGTGCGAAAAGTGGTTTTTCCACACTAATACAAGTGCAAAAGTGGTTTCCTGCACCAACACAAGTGCGAAAAGTGGTTTTTCAACACTAACACAAGTGCGAAAAGTGGTTTTTCAACACAAACACAAGTGCGAAAAGTGGTTTTGCCACACTAATACAAGTGCAAAAGTGGTTTCCTGCACCAACACAAGTGCGAAAAGTGGTTTTTCAACACTAACACAATGTGTAAAAAGTGGTTTTTCAACACTATCACAAGTGCAAAAAGTGTTTTTCCACACTAATACAAATGCAAAAGTGGTTTCCTGCACCAACACAAGTGCGAAAAGTGGTTTTTCAACACTAACACAAGTGCGAAAAGTGGTTTTTCAATACTATCACAAGTGCGAAAAGTGGTTTTTCAACACTATCACAAGTGCAAAAAGTGTTTTTTCCACACTATTACAAGTGCCAAAGTGGTTTCCTGCACCAACACAAGTGCGAAAAGTGGTTTTTCAACACTAACACAAGTGCGAAAAGTGGTTTTTCAACACTAACACAAGTGCGAAAAGTGGTTTTTCCACACTAATACAAGTGCAAAAGTGGTTTCCTGCACCAACACAAGTGCGAAAAGTGGTTTTTCAACACTAACACAAGTGTAAAAAGAGGTTTTTCAACACTTTCACAAGTGCAAAAAGTGTTTTTTCCACACTAATACAAGTGCAAAAGTGGTTTCCTGCACCAACACAAGTGCGAAAAGTGGTTTTTCAACACTAACACAAGTGCGAAATGTGGTTTTTCAATACTATCACAAGTGCGAAAAGTGTTTTTTCCACACTAATACAAATGCAAAAGTGGTTTCCTGCACCAACACAAGTGCGAAAAATGGTTTTTCAACACTAACACAAGTGCGAAAAGTGGTTTTTCAACACTAACACAAGTGCGAAAAGTGGTTTTTCAACACTAACACAAGTGCGAAAAGTGTTTTTTTCCACACTAATATAAGTGCAAAAGTGGTTTCCTGCACCAACACAAGTGCGAAAAGTGGTTTTTCAACACTAACACAAGTGCGAAAAGTGGTTTTTCAACACTAACACAAGTGCGAAAAATGGTTTTTCAACACTATCACAAGTGCAAAAAGTGTTTTTTCCACACGAATACAAGTGCAAAAGTGGTTTCCTGCACCAACACAAGTGCGAAAAGTGGTTTCCTGCACCAACACAAGTGCGAAAAGTGGTTTTTCAACACTAACACAAGTGCGAAAAGTGGTTTTTCAACACTAACACAAGCGCGAAAAGTGGTTTTCCACACTAATACAAGTGCAAAAGTTGTTTCCTGCACCAACAAAAGTGCGAAAAGTGGTTTTTCAACACTAACACAAGTGCGAAAAGTGGTTTTTCAACACTAACACAAGTGCGAAAAGTGGTTTTTCAACACTAACACAAGTGCGAAAAGTGTTTTTGCCACACGAATACAAGTGCAAAAGTGGTTTCCTGCACCAACACAAGTGCGAAAAGTGGTTTTTCAACACTATCACAAGTGCGAAAAGTGGTTTTTCAACACTAACACAAGTGCGAAAAGTGGTTTTTCAACACTAACACAAGTGTGAAAAGTGGTTTTTCCACACTAATACAAGTGCAAAAGTGGTTTCCTGCACCAACACAAGTGCGAAAAGTGGTTTTTCAACACTAACACAAGTGCGAAAAGTGGTTTTTCAACACTATCACAAGTGCAAAAAGTGTTTTTTCCACACTGTCACAAGTGCAAAAAGTGTTTTTTCCACACTAATACAAGTGCAAAAGTGGTTTTTCAACACTAACACAAGTGCGAAAAGTGGTTTTTCAACACTAACACAAGTGCAAAAAGTGGTTTTTCAACACTGACACAAGTGTAAAAAGTGGTTTTTCCACACTAATACAAGTGCAAAAGTGGTTTCCTGCACCAACACAAGTGCGAAAAGTGGTTTTTCAACACTAACACAAGTGTAAAAAGTGGTTTTTCAACACTTTCACAAGTGCAAAAAGTGTTTTTTCCACACTAATACAAGTGCAAAAGTGGTTTCCTGCACCAACACAAGTGCAAAAAGTGGTTTTTCAACACTAACACAAGTGCGAAAAGTGGTTTTTCAACACTAACACAAGTGCAAAAAGTGGTTTTTCCACACTAATACAAGTGCAAAAGTGGTTTCCTGCACCAACACAAGTGCGAAAAGTGGTTTTTCAACACTAACACAAGTGTAAAAAGAGGTTTTTCAACACTTTCACAAGTGCAAAAAGTGTTTTTTCCACACTAATACAAGTGCAAAAGTGGTTTCCTGCACCAACACAAGTGCGAAAAGTGGTTTTTCAACACTAACACAAGTGTAAAAAGTGGTTTTTCAACACTTTCACAAGTGCAAAAAGTGTTTTTTCCACACTAATACAAGTGCAAAAGTGGTTTCCTGCACCAACACAAGTGCGAAAAGTGGTTTTTCAACACTAACACAAGTGCGAAAAGTGGTTTTTCAACACTAATACAAGTGCAAAAGTGGTTTCCTGCACCAACACAAGTGCGAAAAGTGGTTTTTCAACACTATCACAAGTGCAAAAAGTGTTTTTTCCACACTAATACAAGTGCAAAAGTGGTTTCCTGCACCAACACAAGTGCGAAAAGTGGTTTTTCAACACTAACACAAGTGCGAAAAGTGGTTTTTCAAAACTAACACAAGTGCGAAAAGTGGTTTTTCCACACTAATACAAGTGCAAAAGTGGTTTCCTGCACCAACACAAGTGCAAAAAGTGGTTTTTCAACACTAACACAAGTGCGAAAAGTGGTTTTTCAACACTAACACAAGTGCGAAAAGTGGTTTTTCAACACTATCACAAGTGCAAAAAGTGTTTTTTCCACACTAATACAAGTGCAAAAGTGGTTTCCTGCACCAACACAAGTGCGAAAAGTGGTTTTTCAACACTAACACAAGTGCGAAAAGTGGTTTTTCAACACTAACACAAGTGCGAAAAGTGGTTTTTCCACACTAATACAAGTGCAAAAGTGGTTTCCTGCACCAACACAAGTGCGAAAAGTGGTTTTTCAACACTAACACAAGTGCCAAAAGTGGTTTTTCAACACTATCGCAAGTGCAAAAAGTGTTTTTTCCACACTAATACAAGTGCAAAAGTGGTTTACTGCACCAACACAAGTGCGAAAAGTGGTTTTTCAACACTAACACAAGTGCGAAAAGTGGTTTTTCAACACTATCACAAGTGCAAAAAGTGTTTTTTCCACACTAATACAAGTGCAAAAGTGGTTTTTCAACACTATCGCAAGTGCAAAAAGTGTTTTTTCCACACTAATACAAGTGCAAAAGGGGTTTCCTGCACCAACACAAGTGCGAAAAGTGGTTTTTCAACACTAACACAAGTGCGAAAAGTGGTTTTTCAACACTATCGCAAGTGCAAAAAGTGTTTTTTCCACACTAATACAAGTGCAAAAGTGGTTTCCTGCAACAACACAAGTGCGAAAAGTGGTTTTTCAACACTAACACAAGTGTGAAAAGTGGTTTTTCAACACTAACACAAGTGCGAAAAGTGGTTTTTCAACACTATCACAAGTGCAAAAAGTGTTTTTTCCACACTAATACAAGTGCAAAAGTGGTTTCCTGCACCAACACAAGTGCGAAAAGTGGTTTTTCAACACTAACACAAGTGCGAAAAGTGTTTTTTCAACACTAACACAAGTGCGAAAAGTGGTTTTTCCACACTAATACAAGTGCAAAAGTGGTTTCCTGCACCAACACAAGTGCGAAAAGTGGTTTTTCAACACTATCACAAGTGCAAAAAGTGTTTTTTCCACACTAATACAAGTGCAGAAGTGGTTTCCTGCACCACCACAAGTGCGAAAAGTGGTTTTTCAACACTAACACAAGTGCGAAAAGTGGTTTTTCAACACTAACACAAGTGCGAAAAGTGGTTTTTCCACACTAACACAAGTGCAAAAGTGGTTTCCTGCACCAACACAAGTGCGAAAAGTGGTTTTTCAACACTAACACAAGTGCGAAAAGTGGTTTTTCAACACTATCACAAGTGCAAAAAGTGGTTTTTCAACACTAGCACAAGTGCAAAAAGTGGTTTTTCAACACTAACACAAGTGCGAAAAGTGGTTTTTCAACACTAACACAAGTGCGAAAAGTGGTTTTTCAACACTATCACAAGTGCAAAAAGTGGTTTTTCAACACTAGCACAAGTGCAAAAGTGGTTTCCTGCACCAACACGAGTGCGAAAAGTGGTTTTTCAACACTAACACAAGTGCGAAAAGTGGTTTTTCAACACTATCACAAGTGCAAAAAGTGTTTTTTCCACACTAATACAAGTGCAAAAGTGGTTTCCTGCACCAACACAGGTGCGAAAAGTGGCTTTTCAACACTAACACAAGTGCGAAACCTGGTTTTTCAACACTAACACAAGTGCGAAAAGTGGTTTTTCAACACTAACACAAGTGCGAAAAGTGGTTTTTCCACACTAATACAAGTGCAAAAGTGGTTTCCTGCACCAACACAAGTGCGAAAAGTGGTTTTTCAACACTAACACAAGTGCGAAAAGTGGTTTTTCAACACTATCGCAAGTGCAAAAAGTGTTTTTTCCACACTAATACAAGTGCAAAAGTGGTTTACTGCACCAACACAAGTGCGAAAAGTGGTTTTTCAACACTAACACAAGTGCGAAAAGTGGTTTTTCAACACTATCACAAGTGCAAAAAGTGTTTTTTCCACACTAATACAAGTGCAAAAGTGGTTTTTCAACACTATCGCAAGTGCAAAAAGTGTTTTTTCCACACTAATACAAGTGCAAAAGGGGTTTCCTGCACCAACACAAGTGCGAAAAGTGGTTTTTCAACACTAACACAAGTGCGAAAAGTGGTTTTTCAACACTATCGCAAGTGCAAAAAGTGTTTTTTCCACACTAATACAAGTGCAAAAGTGGTTTCCTGCAACAACACAAGTGCGAAAAGTGGTTTTTCAACACTAACACAAGTGTGAAAAGTGGTTTTTCAACACTAACACAAGTGCGAAAAGTGGTTTTTCAACACTATCACAAGTGCAAAAAGTGTTTTTTCCACACTAATACAAGTGCAAAAGTGGTTTCCTGCACCAACACAAGTGCGAAAAGTGGTTTTTCAACACTAACACAAGTGCGAAAAGTGTTTTTTCAACACTAACACAAGTGCGAAAAGTGGTTTTTCCACACTAATACAAGTGCAAAAGTGGTTTCCTGCACCAACACAAGTGCGAAAAGTGGTTTTTCAACACTATCACAAGTGCAAAAAGTGTTTTTTCCACACTAATACAAGTGCAGAAGTGGTTTCCTGCACCACCACAAGTGCGAAAAGTGGTTTTTCAACACTAACACAAGTGCGAAAAGTGGTTTTTCAACACTAACACAAGTGCGAAAAGTGGTTTTTCCACACTAACACAAGTGCAAAAGTGGTTTCCTGCACCAACACAAGTGCGAAAAGTGGTTTTTCAACACTAACACAAGTGCGAAAAGTGGTTTTTCAACACTATCACAAGTGCAAAAAGTGGTTTTTCAACACTAGCACAAGTGCAAAAAGTGGTTTTTCAACACTAACACAAGTGCGAAAAGTGGTTTTTCAACACTAACACAAGTGCGAAAAGTGGTTTTTCAACACTATCACAAGTGCAAAAAGTGGTTTTTCAACACCAGCACAAGTGCAAAAGTGGTTTCCTGCACCAACATGAGTGCGAAAAGTGGTTTTTCAACACTAACACAAGTGCGAAAAGTGGTTTTTCAACACTATCACAAGTGCAAAAAGTGTTTTTTCCACACTAATACAAGTGCAAAAGTGGTTTCCTGCACCAACACAGGTGCGAAAAGTGGCTTTTCAACACTAACACAAGTGCGAAACCTGGTTTTTCAACACTAACACAAGTGCGAAAAGTGGTTTTTCCACACTAATACAAGTGCAAAAGTGGTTTCCTGCACCAACACAAGTGCGAAAAGTGGTTTTTCAACACTAACACAAGTGCGAAAAGTGGTTTTTCCACACTAATACAAGTGCAAAAGTGGTTTCCTGCACCAACACAAGTGCGAAAAGTGGTTTTTCAACACTAACACAAGTGCGAAAAGTGGTTTTTCAACACAAACACAAGTGCGAAAAGTGGTTTTGCCACACTAATACAAGTGCAAAAGTGGTTTCCTGCACCAACACAAGTGCGAAAAGTGGTTTTTCAACACTAACACAATGTGTAAAAAGTGGTTTTTCAACACTATCACAAGTGCAAAAAGTGTTTTTCCACACTAATACAAATGCAAAAGTGGTTTCCTGCACCAACACAAGTGCGAAAAGTGGTTTTTCAACACTAACACAAGTGCGAAAAGTGGTTTTTCAATACTATCACAAGTGCGAAAAGTGGTTTTTCAACACTATCACAAGTGCAAAAAGTGTTTTTTCCACACTATTACAAGTGCCAAAGTGGTTTCCTGCACCAACACAAGTGCGAAAAGTGGTTTTTCAACACTAACACAAGTGCGAAAAGTGGTTTTTCAACACTAACACAAGTGCGAAAAGTGGTTTTTCCACACTAATACAAGTGCAAAAGTGGTTTCCTGCACCAACACAAGTGCGAAAAGTGGTTTTTCAACACTAACACAAGTGTAAAAAGAGGTTTTTCAACACTTTCACAAGTGCAAAAAGTGTTTTTTCCACACTAATACAAGTGCAAAAGTGGTTTCCTGCACCAACACAAGTGCGAAAAGTGGTTTTTCAACACTAACACAAGTGCGAAATGTGGTTTTTCAATACTATCACAAGTGCGAAAAGTGTTTTTTCCACACTAATACAAATGCAAAAGTGGTTTCCTGCACCAACACAAGTGCGAAAAATGGTTTTTCAACACTAACACAAGTGCGAAAAGTGGTTTTTCAACACTAACACAAGTGCGAAAAGTGGTTTTTCAACACTAACACAAGTGCGAAAAGTGTTTTTTTCCACACTAATATAAGTGCAAAAGTGGTTTCCTGCACCAACACAAGTGCGAAAAGTGGTTTTTCAACACTAACACAAGTGCGAAAAGTGGTTTTTCAACACTAACACAAGTGCGAAAAATGGTTTTTCAACACTATCACAAGTGCAAAAAGTGTTTTTTCCACACGAATACAAGTGCAAAAGTGGTTTCCTGCACCAACACAAGTGCGAAAAGTGGTTTCCTGCACCAACACAAGTGCGAAAAGTGGTTTTTCAACACTAACACAAGTGCGAAAAGTGGTTTTTCAACACTAACACAAGCGCGAAAAGTGGTTTTCCACACTAATACAAGTGCAAAAGTTGTTTCCTGCACCAACAAAAGTGCGAAAAGTGGTTTTTCAACACTAACACAAGTGTAAAAAGTGGTTTTTCAACACTATCACAAGTGCAAAAAGTGTTTTTTCCACACTAATACAAATGCAAAAGTGGTTTCCTGCACCAACACAACTGCGAAAAGTGGTTTTTCAACACTAACACAAGTGCGAAAAGTGGTTTTTCAATACTATCACGAGTGCGAAAAGTGTTTTTTCCACACTAATACAATTGCAAAAGTGGTTTCCTGCACCAACACAAGTGCGAAAAGTGGTTTTTCAACACTAACACAAGTGCGAAAAGTGGTTTTTCCACAATAACACAAGTGCAAAAAGTGGTTTTTCAACATTAATACAAGTGCAAAAGTGGTTTCCTGCACCAACACAAGTGCGAAAAGTGGTTTTTCAACACTAACACAAGTGCGAAAAGTGGTTTTTCAACACTAACACAAGTGCGAAAAGTGTTTTTTCCACACTAATACAAGTGCAAAAGTGATTTCCTGCACCAACACAAGTGCGAAAAGTGGTTTTTCAACACTAACACAAGTGCGAAAAGCACAAGTGCGAAAGTGCAACACAAGTGCGAAAAGTGGTTTTTCAATACTATCACAAGTGCGAAAAGTGTTTTTTCCACACTAATACAATTGCAAAAGTGGTTTCCTGCACCAACACAAGTGCGAAAAGTGGTTTTTCAACACTAACACAAGTGCAAAAAGTGGTTTTTCAACACTAACACAAGTGCGAAAAGTGTTTTTGCCACACGAATACAAGTGCAAAAGTGGTTTCCTGCACCAACACAAGTGCGAAAAGTGGTTTTTCAACACTATCACAAGTGCGAAAAGTGGTTTTTCAACACTAACACAAGTGCGAAAAGTGGTTTTTCAACACTAACACAAGTGTGAAAAGTGGTTTTTCCACACTAATACAAGTGCAAAAGTGGTTTCCTGCACCAACACAAGTGCGAAAAGTGGTTTTTCAACACTAACACAAGTGCGAAAAGTGGTTTTTCAACACTATCACAAGTGCAAAAAGTGTTTTTTCCACACTGTCACAAGTGCAAAAAGTGTTTTTTCCACACTAATACAAGTGCAAAAGTGGTTTTTCAACACTAACACAAGTGCGAAAAGTGGTTTTTCAACACTAACACAAGTGCAAAAAGTGGTTTTTCAACACTGACACAAGTGTAAAAAGTGGTTTTTCCACACTAATACAAGTGCAAAAGTGGTTTCCTGCACCAACACAAGTGCGAAAAGTGGTTTTTCAACACTAACACAAGTGTAAAAAGTGGTTTTTCAACACTTTCACAAGTGCAAAAAGTGTTTTTTCCACACTAATACAAGTGCAAAAGTGGTTTCCTGCACCAACACAAGTGCAAAAAGTGGTTTTTCAACACTAACACAAGTGCGAAAAGTGGTTTTTCAACACTAACACAAGTGCAAAAAGTGGTTTTTCCACACTAATACAAGTGCAAAAGTGGTTTCCTGCACCAACACAAGTGCGAAAAGTGGTTTTTCAACACTAACACAAGTGTAAAAAGAGGTTTTTCAACACTTTCACAAGTGCAAAAAGTGTTTTTTCCACACTAATACAAGTGCAAAAGTGGTTTCCTGCACCAACACAAGTGCGAAAAGTGGTTTTTCAACACTAACACAAGTGTAAAAAGTGGTTTTTCAACACTTTCACAAGTGCAAAAAGTGTTTTTTCCACACTAATACAAGTGCAAAAGTGGTTTCCTGCACCAACACAAGTGCGAAAAGTGGTTTTTCAACACTAACACAAGTGCGAAAAGTTGTTTTTCAATACTATCACAAGTGCGAAAAGTGTTTTTTCCACACTAATACAATTGCAAAAGTGGTTTTTCAACACTAACACAAGTGCGAAAAGTGGTTTTTCAACACTAACACAAGTGCGAAAAGTGGTTTTTCCACACTAACACAAGTGCGAAAAGTGGTTTTTCAACATTAATACAAGTGCAAAAGTGGTTTCCTGCACCAACACAAGTGCGAAAAGTGGTTTTTCAACACTAACACAAGTGCGAAAAGTGGTTTTTCAACACTATCACAAGTGCAAAAAGTGTTTTTCCACACTAATACAAATGCAAAAGTGGTTTCCTGCACCAACACAAGTGCGAAAAGTGGTTTTTCAACACTAACACAAGTGCGAAAAGTGGTTTTTCAACACTATCACAAATGCAAAAAGTGTTTTTTCCACACTATTACAAGTGCCAAAGTGGTTTCCTGCACCAACACAAGTGCGAAAAGTGGTTTTTCAACACTAACACAAGTGCGAAAAGTGGTTTTTCAACACTAACACAAGTGCGAAAAGTGGTTTTTCCACACTAATACAAGTGCAAAAGTGGTTTCCTGCACCAACACAAGTGCGAAAAGTGGTTTTTCAACACTAACACAAGTGCGAAAAGTGGTTTTTCAACACAAACACAAGTGTGAAAAGTGGTTTTGCCACACTAATACAAGTGCAAAAGTGGTTTCCTGCACCAACACAAGTGCGAAAAGTGGTTTTTCAACACTAACACAATGTGTAAAAAGTGGTTTTTCAACACTATCACAAGTGCAAAAAGTGTTTTTTCCACACTAATACAAATGCAAAAGTGGTTTCCTGCACCAACACAAGTGCGAAAAGTGGTTTTTCAACACTAACACAAGTGCGAAAAGTGGTTTTTCAATACTATCACAAGTGCGAAAAGTGTTTTTTCCACACTAATACAATTGCAAAAGTGGTTTCCTGCACCAACACAAGTGTGAAAAGTGGTTTTTCAACACTAACACAAGTGCGAAAAGTGGTTTTTCCACACTAACACAAGTGCGAAAAGTGGTTTTTCAACATTAATATAAGTGCAAAAGTGGTTTCCTGCACCAACACAAGTGCGAAAAGTGGTTTTTCAACACTAACACAAGTGCGAAAAGTGGTTTTTCAACACTAACACAAGTGCGAAAAGTGTTTTTTCCACACTAATACAAGTGCAAAAGTGGTTTCCTGCACCAACACAAGTGCGAAAAGTGGTTTTTCAACACTATCACAAGTGCGAAAAGTGGTTTTTCAACACTAACACAAGTGCGAAAAGTGGTTTTTCAACACTAACACAAGTGCAAAAAGTGGTTTTTCCACACTAATACAAGTGCAAAAGTGGTTTCCTGCACCAACACGAGTGCAAAAAGTGGTTTTTCAACACTAACACAAGTGCGAAAAGTGGTTTTTCAACACTATCACAAGTGCAAAAAGTGTTTTTTCCACACTAATACAAGTGCAAAAGTGGTTTCCTGCACCAACACAGGTGCGAAAAGTGGCTTTTCAACACTAACACAAGTGCGAAACCTGGTTTTTCAACACTAACACAAGTGCGAAAAGTGGTTTTTCCACACTAATACAAGTGCAAAAGTGGTTTCCTGCACCAACACAAGTGCGAAAAGTAGTTTTTCAACACTATCGCAAGAGCAAAAAGTGGTTTTTCCACACTAATACAAGTGCAAAAGTGGTTTCCTGCACCAACACGAGTGCAAAAAGTGGTTTTTCAACACTAACACAAGTGCGAAAAGTGGTTTTTCCACAATAACACAAGTGCAAAAAGTGGTTTTTCAACATTAATACAAGTGCAAAAGTGGTTTCCTGCACCAACACAAGTGCGAAAAGTGGTTTTTCAACACTAACACAAGTGCGAAAAGTGGTTTTTCAACACTAACACAAGTGCGAAAAGTGTTTTTTCCACACTAATACAAGTGCAAAAGTGATTTCCTGCACCAACACAAGTGCGAAAAGTGGTTTTTCAACACTAACACAAGTGCGAAAAGCACAAGTGCGAAAGTGCAACACAAGTGCGAAAAGTGGTTTTTCAATACTATCACAAGTGCGAAAAGTGTTTTTTCCACACTAATACAATTGCAAAAGTGGTTTCCTGCACCAACACAAGTGCGAAAAGTGGTTTTTCAACACTAACACAAGTGCGAAAAGTGGTTTTTCAACACTAACACAAGTGCGAAAAGTGTTTTTGCCACACGAATACAAGTGCAAAAGTGGTTTCCTGCACCAACACAAGTGCGAAAAGTGGTTTTTCAACACTATCACAAGTGCGAAAAGTGGTTTTTCAACACTAACACAAGTGCGAAAAGTGGTTTTTCAACACTAACACAAGTGTGAAAAGTGGTTTTTCCACACTAATACAAGTGCAAAAGTGGTTTCCTGCACCAACACAAGTGCGAAAAGTGGTTTTTCAACACTAACACAAGTGCGAAAAGTGGTTTTTCAACACTATCACAAGTGCAAAAAGTGTTTTTTCCACACTGTCACAAGTGCAAAAAGTGTTTTTTCCACACTAATACAAGTGCAAAAGTGGTTTTTCAACACTAACACAAGTGCGAAAAGTGGTTTTTCAACACTAACACAAGTGCAAAAAGTGGTTTTTCAACACTGACACAAGTGTAAAAAGTGGTTTTTCCACACTAATACAAGTGCAAAAGTGGTTTCCTGCACCAACACAAGTGCGAAAAGTGGTTTTTCAACACTAACACAAGTGTAAAAAGTGGTTTTTCAACACTTTCACAAGTGCAAAAAGTGTTTTTTCCACACTAATACAAGTGCAAAAGTGGTTTCCTGCACCAACACAAGTGCAAAAAGTGGTTTTTCAACACTAACACAAGTGCGAAAAGTGGTTTTTCAACACTAACACAAGTGCAAAAAGTGGTTTTTCCACACTAATACAAGTGCAAAAGTGGTTTCCTGCACCAACACAAGTGCGAAAAGTGGTTTTTCAACACTAACACAAGTGTAAAAAGAGGTTTTTCAACACTTTCACAAGTGCAAAAAGTGTTTTTTCCACACTAATACAAGTGCAAAAGTGGTTTCCTGCACCAACACAAGTGCGAAAAGTGGTTTTTCAACACTAACACAAGTGTAAAAAGTGGTTTTTCAACACTTTCACAAGTGCAAAAAGTGTTTTTTCCACACTAATACAAGTGCAAAAGTGGTTTCCTGCACCAACACAAGTGCGAAAAGTGGTTTTTCAACACTAACACAAGTGCGAAAAGTGGTTTTTCAATACTATCACAAGTGCGAAAAGTGTTTTTTCCACACTAATACAATTGCAAAAGTGGTTTTTCAACACTAACACAAGTGCGAAAAGTGGTTTTTCAACACTAACACAAGTGCGAAAAGTGGTTTTTCCACACTAACACAAGTGCGAAAAGTGGTTTTTCAACATTAATACAAGTGCAAAAGTGGTTTCCTGCACCAACACAAGTGCGAAAAGTGGTTTTTCAACACTAACACAAGTGCGAAAAGTGGTTTTTCAACACTATCACAAGTGCAAAAAGTGTTTTTCCACACTAATACAAATGCAAAAGTGGTTTCCTGCACCAACACAAGTGCGAAAAGTGGTTTTTCAACACTAACACAAGTGCGAAAAGTGGTTTTTCAACACTATCACAAATGCAAAAAGTGTTTTTTCCACACTATTACAAGTGCCAAAGTGGTTTCCTGCACCAACACAAGTGCGAAAAGTGGTTTTTCAACACTAACACAAGTGCGAAAAGTGGTTTTTCAACACTAACACAAGTGCGAAAAGTGGTTTTTCCACACTAATACAAGTGCAAAAGTGGTTTCCTGCACCAACACAAGTGCGAAAAGTGGTTTTTCAACACTAACACAAGTGCGAAAAGTGGTTTTTCAACACAAACACAAGTGTGAAAAGTGGTTTTGCCACACTAATACAAGTGCAAAAGTGGTTTCCTGCACCAACACAAGTGCGAAAAGTGGTTTTTCAACACTAACACAATGTGTAAAAAGTGGTTTTTCAACACTATCACAAGTGCAAAAAGTGTTTTTTCCACACGAATACAAATGCAAAAGTGGTTTCCTGCACCAACACAAGTGCGAAAAGTGGTTTTTCAACACTAACACAAGTGCGAAAAGTGGTTTTTCAATACTATCACAAGTGCGAAAAGTGTTTTTTCCACACTAATACAATTGCAAAAGTGGTTTCCTGCACCAACACAAGTGTGAAAAGTGGTTTTTCAACACTAACACAAGTGCGAAAAGTGGTTTTTCCACACTAACACAAGTGCGAAAAGTGGTTTTTCAACATTAATATAAGTGCAAAAGTGGTTTCCTGCACCAACACAAGTGCGAAAAGTGGTTTTTCAACACTAACACAAGTGCGAAAAGTGGTTTTTCAACACTAACACAAGTGCGAAAAGTGTTTTTTTCCACACTAATACAAGTGCAAAAGTGGTTTCCTGCACCAACACAAGTGCGAAAAGTGGTTTTTCAACACTATCACAAGTGCGAAAAGTGGTTTTTCAACACTAACACAAGTGCGAAAAGTGGTTTTTCAACACTAACACAAGTGCAAAAAGTGGTTTTTCCACACTAATACAAGTGCAAAAGTGGTTTCCTGCACCAACACGAGTGCAAAAAGTGGTTTTTCAACACTAACACAAGTGCGAAAAGTGGTTTTTCAACACTATCACAAGTGCAAAAAGTGTTTTTTCCACACTAATACAAGTGCAAAAGTGGTTTCCTGCACCAACACAGGTGCGAAAAGTGGCTTTTCAACACTAACACAAGTGCGAAACCTGGTTTTTCAACACTAACACAAGTGCGAAAAGTGGTTTTTCCACACTAATACAAGTGCAAAAGTGGTTTCCTGCACCAACACAAGTGCGAAAAGTAGTTTTTCAACACTATCGCAAGAGCAAAAAGTGTTTTTTCCACACTAATACAAGTGCAAAAGTGGTTTCCTGCACCAACACAAGTGCGAAAAGTGGTTTTTCAACACTAACACAAGTGCGAAAAGTGGTTTTGCAACACTATCACAAGTGCAAAAAGTGTTTTTCCACACTAATACAAGTGCAAAAGTGGTTTCCTGCACCAACACAAGTGCGAAAAGTGGTTTTTCAACATTAACACAAGTGCGAAAAGTGGTTTTTCAACACTAACACAAGTGCGAAAAGTGGTTTTTCCACACTAATACAAGTGCAAAAGTGGTTTCCTGCACCAACACAAGTGCGAAAAGTGGTTTTTCAACACTAACACAAGTGCGAAAAGTGGTTTTTCAACATTATCACAAGTGCAAAAGTGTTTTTTCCACACTAATACAAGTGCAAAAGTGGTTTCCTGCACCAACACAAGTGCGAAAAGTGGTTTTTCAACACTAACACAAGTGCGAAAAGTGATTTTTCAACACTATCACAAGTGCGAAAAGTGGTTTTTCAACACTAACACAAGTGCGAAAAGTGGTTTTTCAACACTATCACAAGTGCAAAAAGTGTTTTTTTCCACACTAATACAAGTGCAAAAGTGGTTTCCTGCACCAACACAAGTGCGAAAAGTGGTTTTTCAACACTAACACAAGTGCGAAAAGTGGTTTTTCAACACTATCACAAGTGCAAAAAGTGTTTTTTCCACACTAATACAAGTGCAGAAGTGGTTTCCTGCACCAACACAAGTGCGAAAAGTGGTTTTTCAACACTAACACAAGTGCGAAAAGTGGTTTTTCAACACTAACACAAGTGTGAAAAGTGGTTTTTCCACACTAACACAAGTGCAAAAGTGGTTTCCTGCACCAACACAAGTGCGAAAAGTGGTTTTTCAACACTAACAAAAGTGCGAAAAGTGGTTTTTCAAAACTAACACAAGTGCGAAAAGTGGTTTTTCCACACTAATACAAGTGCAAAAGTGGTTTCCTGCACCAACACAAGTGCGAAAAGTGGTTTTTCAACACTAACACAAGTGCGAAAAGTGGTTTTTCAACACTAACACAAGTGCGAAAAGTGTTTTTTCCACACTAATACAAGTGCAAAAGGGGTTTCCTGCACCAACACAAGTGCGAAAAGTGGTTTTTCAACACTAACACAAGTGCGAAAAGTGGTTTTTCAACACTATCACAAGTGCAAAAAGTGTTTTTTCCACACTAATACAAGTGCAAAAGTGGTTTCCTGCAACAACACAAGTGCGAAAAGTGGTTTTTCAACACTAACACAAGTGCGAAAAGTGGTTTTTCAACACTAACACAAGTGCGAAATGTGGTTTTTCAACACTATCACAAGTGCAAAAAGTGTTTTTTCCACACGAATACAAGTGCAAAAGTGGTTTCCTGCACCAACACAAGTGCGAAAAGTGGTTTTTCAACACTAACACAAGTGCGAAAAGTGTTTTTTCAACACTAACACAAGTGCGAAAAGTGGTTTTTCCACACTAATACAAGTGCAAAAGTGGTTTCCTGCACCAACACAAGTGCGAAAAGTGGTTTTTCAACACTATCACAAGTGCAAAAAGTGTTTTTTCCACACTAATACAAGTGCAGAAGTGGTTTCCTGCACCAACACAAGTGCGAAAAGTGGTTTTTCAACACTAACACAAGTGCGAAAAGTGGTTTTTCAACACTAACACAAGTGCGAAAAGTGGTTTTTCCACACTAACACAAGTGCAAAAGTGGTTTCCTGCACCAACACAAGTGCGAAAAGTGGTTTTTCAACACTAACACAAGTGCGAAAAGTGGTTTTTCAACACTATCACAAGTGCAAAAAGTGGTTTTTCAACACTAGCACAAGTGCAAAAAGTGGTTTTTCAACACTAACACAAGTGCGAAAAGTGGTTTTTCAACACTAACACAAGTGCGAAAAGTGGTTTTTCAACACTAACACAAGTGCGAAAAGTGGTTTTCCACACTAATACAAGTGCAAAAGTGGTTTCCTGCACCAACACAAGTGCGAAAAGTGGTTTTTCAACACTAACACAAGTGCGAAAAGTGGTTTTTCAACACTAACACAAGTGCGAAAAGTGGTTTTTCTACACCATCACAAGTGCGAAAAGTGTTTTTTCCACACTAATACAAGTGCGAAAGTGGTTTCCTGCACCAACACAAGTGCGAAAAGTGGTTTTTCAACACTAACACAAGTGCGAAAAGTGATTTTTCAACACTATCACAAGTGCAAAAAGTGTTTTTTCCACACTAATACAAGTGCAAAAGTGGTTTTTCTACACTAACACAAGTGCGAAAAGTGTTTTTTCCACACTAATACAAGTGCAAAAGTGGTTTCCTGCACCAACACAAGTGCGAAAAGTGGTTTTTCAACACTATCACAAGTGCAAAAAGTGTTTTTTCCACACTAATACAAGTGCAAAAGTGGTTTCCTGCACCAACACAAGTGCGAAAAGTGGTTTTTCAACACTAACACAAGTGCGAAAAGTGGTTTTTCAAAACTAACACAAGTGCGAAAAGTGGTTTTTCCACACTAATACAAGTGCAAAAGTGGTTTCCTGCACCAACACAAGTGCAAAAAGTGGTTTTTCAACACTAACACCAGTGCGAAAAGTGGTTTTTCAACACTATCACAAGTGCGAAAAGTGGTTTTTCCACACTAATACAAGTGCAAAAGTGGTTTCCTGCACCAACACAAGTGCGAAAAGTGGTTTTTCAACACTAACACAAGTGCGAAAAGTGGTTTTTCAACACTATCACAAGTGCAAAAAGTGTTTTTTCCACACTAATACAAGTGCAAAAGTGGTCTCCTGCACCAACACAAGTGCGAAAAGTGGTTTTTCAACACTAACACAAGTGCGAAAAGTGGTTTTTCAACACTATCACAAGTACAAAAAGTATTTTTTCCACACTAATACAAGTGCAGAAGTGGTTTCCTGCACCAACACAAGTGCGAAAAGTGGTTTTTCAACACTAACACAATTGAGAAAAGTGGTTTTTCAACACTAACACAAGTGCGAAAAGTGGTTTTCCACACTAATACAAGTGCAAAAGTGGTTTCCTGCACCAACACACGTGCGAAAAGTGGTTTTTCAACACTAACACAAGTGCGAAAAGTGGTTTTTCAACACTAACACAAGTGCGAAAAGTGGTTTTTCTACACCAACACAAGTGCGAAAAGTGGTTTTTCAACACTAACACAAGTGCGAAAAGTGGTTTTTCAACACTATCGCAAGAGCAAAAAGTGTTTTTTCCACACTAATACAAGTGCAAAAGTGGTTTACTGCACCAATACAAGTGCGAAAAGTGGTTTTTCAACACTAACACCAGTGCGAAAAGTGGTTTTTCAACACTATCACAAGTGCAAAAAGTGTTTTTTCCACACTAATACAAGTGCAAAAGTGGTTTCCTGCACCAACACAAGTGCGAAAAGTGGTTTTTCAACACTAACACAAGTGCGAAAAGTGGTTTTTCCACACTAATACAAGTGCAAAAGTGGTTTCCTGCACCAACACAAGTGCGAAAAGTGGTTTTTCAACACTAACATAAGTGCGAAAAGTGGTTTTTCCACACTAATACAAGTGCAAAAGTGGTTTCCTGCACCAACACAAGTGCGAAAAGTGGTTTTTCAACACTAACACAAGTGCGAAAAGTGGTTCTAACACAAGTGCGAAAAGTGGTTTTCAACACTATCACAAGTGCAAAAAGTGTTTTTTCCACACTAATACAAGTGCCAAAAGTGGTTTCCTGCACCAACACAAGTGCGAAAAGTGGTTTTCAACACTAACACAAGTGCGAAAAGTAGTTTTGCAACACTATCGCAAGTGCAAAAAGTGTTTTTTCCACACTAATACAAGTGCAAAAGTGGTTTCCTGCACCAACACAAGTGCGAAAAGTGGTTTTTCAACACTAACACAAGTGCGAAAAGTGGTTTTTCAACACTAGTCACAAGTGCAAAAAGTGTTTTTTCCACACTAATACAACTGCAAAAGTGGTTTCCTGCACCAACACAAGTGCGAAAAGTGGTTTTTCAACACTAACACAAGTGCGAAAAGTGGTTTTCAACACTAACACAAGTGCGAAAAGTGTTTTTGCCACACGAATACAAGTGCAAAAGTGTTTCCTGCACCAACACAAGTGCGAAAAGTGTTTTTCAGACACTATCACAAGTGCGAAAAGTGGTTTTTCAACACTAACACAAGTGCGAAAAGTGGTTTTTCAACACTAACACAAGTGTGAAAAGTGGTTTTTCCACACTAATACAAGTGCAAAAGTGGTATCCTGCACCAGACACACAAGTGCAAAAAGTGGTTTTCAACACTAACACAAGTGCGAAAAGTGGTTTTTCAACACTATCACAAGTGCAAAAATTGTTTTTTCCACACTAATACAAGTGCAAAAGTGGTTTTTCACACTAACACAAGTGCGAAAAGTGGTTTTTCAACACTAACACAAGTGCAAAAAGTGGTTTTTCAACACTGACACAAGTGTAAAAAGTGGTTTTTCCACACTAATACAAGTGCAAAAGTGGTTTCCTGCACCAACACAAGTGCGAAAAGTGGTTTTTCAACACTAACACAAGTGTAAAAAGTGGTTTTTCAAACACTTTCACAAGTGCAAAAAGTGTTTTTTTCCACACTAATACAAGTGCAAAAGTGGTTTCCTGCACCAACACAAGTGCAAAAAGTGGTTTTTCAACACTAACACAAGTGCGAAAAGTGGTCTTTTCAACACTAACACAAGTGCAAAAAGTGGTTTTTCCACACTAATACAAGTGCAAAAGTGGTTTCCTGCACCAACACAAGTGCGAAAAGTGGTTTTTCAACACTAACACAAGTGCGAAAAGTGGTTTTTCAACACTAACACAAGTGCGAAAAGTGTTTTTTGCCACACGAATACAAGTGCAAAAGTGTTTTCCTGCACCAACACAAGTGCGAAAAGTGGTTTTTCACCACTAGTCACAAAGTGCGAAAAGTGTTTTCAACACTAACACAAGTGCGAAAAGTGGTTTTTCAACACTAACACAAGTGTGAAAAGTGGTTTTTCCACACTAATACAAGTGCAAAAGTGGTTTCCTGCACCAACACAAGTGCGAAAAGTGGTTTTTCAACACTAACACAAGTGCGAAAAGTGGTTTTTCAACACTATCACAAGTGCAAAAAGTGTTTTTTCCACACTGTCACAAGTGCAAAAAGTGTTTTTTCCACACTAATACAAGTGCAAAAGTGGTTTTTCAACACTAACACAAGTGCGAAAAGTGGTTTTTCAAAACTAACACAAGTGCGAAAAGTGGTTTTTCCACACTAATACAAGTGCAAAAGTGGTTTCTGCACCAACACAAGTGCGAAAAGTGGTTTTTTCAACACTAACACAAGTGCGAAAAGTGTTTTCAACACTAACACAAGTGCGAAAAGTGTTTTTTCCACACTAATACAAGTGCAAAAGGGGTTTCCTGCACCAACACAAGTGCGAAAAGTGGTTTTTCAACACTAACACAAGTGCGAAAAGTGGTTTTTCAACACTATCACAAGTGCAAAAAGTGTTTTTTCCACACTAATACAAGTGCAAAAGTGGTTTCCCTGCAACAACACAAGTGCGAAAAGTGGTTTTTCAACACTAACACAAGTGCGAATAGTGGTTTTTCAACACTAACACAAGTGCGAAATGTGGTTTTTCAACACTATCACAAGTGCAAAAAGTGTTTTTTCCACACGAATACAAGTGCAAAAGTGGTTTCCTGCACCAACACAAGTGCGAAAAGTGGTTTTTCAACACTAACACAAGTGCGAAAAGTGTTTTTTTCAACACTAACACAAGTGCGAAAAGTGGTTTTTTCCACACTAATACAAGTGCAAAAGTGGTTTCCTGCACCAACACAAGTGTGCGAAAAGTGGTTTTCAACACTAACACAAGTGCAAAAAGTGTTTTTTCCACACTAATACAAGTGCAGAAGTGGTTTCCTGCACCAACACAAGTGCGAAAAGTGGTTTTTCAACACTAACACAAGTGCGAAAAGTGGTTTTTCAACACTAACACAAGTGCGAAAAAGTGGTTTTTCCACACTAACACAAGTGCAAAAGTGGTTTCCTGCACCAACACAAGTGCGAAAAGTGGTTTTTCAACACTAACACAAGTGCGAAAAGTGGTTTTTCAACACTATCACAAGTGCAAAAAGTGGTTTTTTCAACACTAGCACAAGTGCAAAAAGTGGTTTTTCAACACTAACACAAGTGCGAAAAGTGGTTTTTCAACATTAACACAAGTGCGAAAAGTGGTTTTTCAACACTAACACAAGTGCGAAAAGTGGTTTTTCCACACTAATACAAGTGCAAAAGTGGTTTCCTGCACCAACACAAGTGCGAAAAGTGGTTTTTCAACACTAACACAAGTGCGAAAAGTGGTTTTTCAACATTATCACAAGTGCAAAAGTGTTTTTTCCACACTAATACAAGTGCAAAAGTGGTTTCCTGCACCAACACAAGTGCGAAAAGTGGTTTTTCAACACTAACACAAGTGCGAAAAGTGATTTTTCAACACTATCACAAGTGCGAAAAGTGGTTTTTCAACACTAACACAAGTGCGAAAAGTGGTTTTTCAACACTATCACAAGTGCAAAAAGTGTTTTTTCCACACTAATACAAGTGCAAAAGTGGTTTCCTGCACCAACACAAGTGCGAAAAGTGGTTTTTCAACACTAACACAAGTGAGAAAAGTGGTTTTTCAACACTAACACAAGTGCGAAAAGTGGTTTTCCACACTAATACAAGTGCAAAAGTGGTTTCCTGCACCAACACAAGTGCGAAAAGTGGTTTTTCAACACTAACACAAGTGCGAAAAGTGGTTTTTCAACACTAACACAAGTGCGAAAAGTGGTTTTTCTACACCATCACAAGTGCGAAAAGTGTTTTTTCCACACTAATACAAGTGCGAAAGTGGTTTCCTGCACCAACACAAGTGCGAAAAGTGGTTTTTCAACACTATCACAAGTGCAAAAAGTGTTTTTTTCACACTAATACAAGTGCAAAAGTGGTTAACCTACACTAACACAAGTGCGAAAAGTGTTTTTTCCACACTAATACAAGTGCAAAAGTGGTTTCCTGCACCAACACAAGTGCGAAAAGTGGTTTTTCAACACTATCACAAGTGCAAAAAGTGTTTTTTCCACACTAATACAAGTGCAAAAGTGGTTTCCTGCACCAACACAAGTGCGAAAAGTGGTTTTTCAACACTAACACAAGTGCGAAAAGTGGTTTTTCAACACTAACACAAGTGCGAAAAGTGGTTTTTCCACACTAATACAAGTGCAAAAGTGGTTTCCTGCACCAACACAAGTGCAAAAAGTGGTTTTTCAACACTAACACCAGTGCGAAAAGTGGTTTTTCAACACTATCACAAGTGCGAAAAGTGGTTTTTCCACACTAATACAAGTGCAAAAGTGGTTTCCTGCACCAACACAAGTGCGAAAAGTGGTTTTTCAACACTAACACAAGTGCGAAAAGTGGTTTTTCAACACTATCACAAGTGCAAAAAGTGTTTTTTCCACACTAATACAAGTGCAAAAGTGGTTTCCTGCACCAACACAAGTGCGAAAAGTGGTTTTTCAACACTAACACAAGTGCGAAAAGTGGTTTTTCAACACTATCACAAGTACAAAAAGTATTTTTTCCACACTAATACAAGTGCAGAAGTGGTTTCCTGCACCAACACAAGTGCGAAAAGTGGTTTTTCAACACTAACACAATTGAGAAAAGTGGTTTTTCAACACTAACACAAGTGCGAAAAGTGGTTTTCCACACTAATACAAGTGCAAAAGTGGTTTCCTGCACCAACACACGTGCGAAAAGTGGTTTTTCAACACTAACACAAGTGCGAAAAGTGGTTTTTCAACACTAACACAAGTGCGAAAAGTGGTTTTTCTACACCAACACAAGTGCGAAAAGTGGTTTTTCAACACTAACACAAGTGCGAAAAGTGGTTTTTCAACACTATCGCAAGAGCAAAAAGTGTTTTTTCCACACTAATACAAGTGCAAAAGTGGTTTACTGCACCAATACAAGTGCGAAAAGTGGTTTTTCAACACTAACACCAGTGCGAAAAGTGGTTTTTCAACACTATCACAAGTGCAAAAAGTGTTTTTTCCACACTAATACAAGTGCAAAAGTGGTTTCCTGCACCAACACAAGTGCGAAAAGTGGTTTTTCAACACTAACACAAGTGCGAAAAGTGTTTTTTCCACACTAATACAAGTGCAAAAGTGGTTTCCTGCACCAACACAAGTGCGAAAAGTGGTTTTTCAACACTATCACAAGTGCAAAAAGTGTTTTTTCCACACTAATACAAGTGCAAAAGTGGTTTCCTGCACCAACACAAGTGCGAAAAGTGGTTTTTCAACACTAACACAAGTGCGAAAAGTGGTTTTTCAAAACTAACACAAGTGCGAAAAGTGGTTTTTCCACACTAATACAAGTGCAAAAGTGGTTTCCTGCACCAACACAAGTGCAAAAAGTGGTTTTTCAACACTAACACCAGTGCGAAAAGTGGTTTTTCAACACTATCACAAGTGCGAAAAGTGGTTTTTCCACACTAATACAAGTGCAAAAGTGGTTTCCTGCACCAACACAAGTGCGAAAAGTGGTTTTTCAACACTAACACAAGTGCGAAAAGTGGTTTTTCAACACTATCACAAGTGCAAAAAGTGTTTTTTCCACACTAATACAAGTGCAAAAGTGGTCTCCTGCACCAACACAAGTGCGAAAAGTGGTTTTTCAACACTAACACAAGTGCGAAAAGTGGTTTTTCAACACTATCACAAGTACAAAAAGTATTTTTTCCACACTAATACAAGTGCAGAAGTGGTTTCCTGCACCAACACAAGTGCGAAAAGTGGTTTTTCAACACTAACACAATTGAGAAAAGTGGTTTTTCAACACTAACACAAGTGCGAAAAGTGGTTTTCCACACTAATACAAGTGCAAAAGTGGTTTCCTGCACCAACACACGTGCGAAAAGTGGTTTTTCAACACTAACACAAGTGCGAAAAGTGGTTTTTCAACACTAACACAAGTGCGAAAAGTGGTTTTTCTACACCAACACAAGTGCGAAAAGTGGTTTTTCAACACTAACACAAGTGCGAAAAGTGGTTTTTCAACACTATCGCAAGAGCAAAAAGTGTTTTTTCCACACTAATACAAGTGCAAAAGTGGTTTACTGCACCAATACAAGTGCGAAAAGTGGTTTTTCAACACTAACACCAGTGCGAAAAGTGGTTTTTCAACACTATCACAAGTGCAAAAAGTGTTTTTTCCACACTAATACAAGTGCAAAAGTGGTTTCCTGCACCAACACAAGTGCGAAAAGTGGTTTTTCAACACTAACACAAGTGCGAAAAGTGGTTTTTCCACACTAATACAAGTGCAAAAGTGGTTTCCTGCACCAACACAAGTGCGAAAAGTGGTTTTTCAACACTAACATAAGTGCGAAAAGTGGTTTTTCCACACTAATACAAGTGCAAAAGTGGTTTCCTGCACCAACACAAGTGCGAAAAGTGGTTTTTCAACACTAACACAAGTGCGAAAAGTGGTTTTTCAACACTAACACAAGTGCGAAAAGTGGTTTTTCAACACTATCACAAGTGCAAAAAGTGTTTTTTCCACACTAATACAAGTGCAAAAGTGGTTTCCTGCACCAACACAAGTGCGAAAAGTGGTTTTCAACACTAACACAAGTGCGAAAAGTAGTTTTGCAACACTATCGCAAGTGCAAAAAGTGTTTTTTCCACACTAATACAAGTGCAAAAGTGGTTTCCTGCACCAACACAAGTGCGAAAAGTGGTTTTTCAACACTAACACAAGTGCGAAAAGTGGTTTTTCAACACTATCACAAGTGCAAAAAGTGTTTTTTCCACACTAATACAACTGCAAAAGTGGTTTCCTGCACCAACACAAGTGCGAAAAGTGGTTTTTCAACACTAACACAAGTGCGAAAAGTGGTTTTTCAACACTAACACAAGTGCGAAAAGTGTTTTTGCCACACGAATACAAGTGCAAAAGTGGTTTCCTGCACCAACACAAGTGCGAAAAGTGGTTTTTCAACACTATCACAAGTGCGAAAAGTGGTTTTTCAACACTAACACAAGTGCGAAAAGTGGTTTTTCAACACTAACACAAGTGTGAAAAGTGGTTTTTCCACACTAATACAAGTGCAAAAGTGGTTTCCTGCACCAACACAAGTGCGAAAAGTGGTTTTTCAACACTAACACAAGTGCGAAAAGTGGTTTTTCAACACTATCACAAGTGCAAAAAGTGTTTTTTCCACACTAATACAAGTGCAAAAGTGGTTTTTCAACACTAACACAAGTGCGAAAAGTGGTTTTTCAACACTAACACAAGTGCAAAAAGTGGTTTTTCAACACTGACACAAGTGTAAAAAGTGGTTTTTCCACACTAATACAAGTGCAAAAGTGGTTTCCTGCACCAACACAAGTGCGAAAAGTGGTTTTTCAACACTAACACAAGTGTAAAAAGTGGTTTTTCAACACTTTCACAAGTGCAAAAAGTGTTTTTTCCACACTAATACAAGTGCAAAAGTGGTTTCCTGCACCAACACAAGTGCAAAAAGTGGTTTTTCAACACTAACACAAGTGCGAAAAGTGGTTTTTCAACACTAACACAAGTGCAAAAAGTGGTTTTTCCACACTAATACAAGTGCAAAAGTGGTTTCCTGCACCAACACAAGTGCGAAAAGTGGTTTTTCAACACTAACACAAGTGCGAAAAGTGGTTTTTCAACACTAACACAAGTGCGAAAAGTGTTTTTGCCACACGAATACAAGTGCAAAAGTGGTTTCCTGCACCAACACAAGTGCGAAAAGTGGTTTTTCAACACTATCACAAGTGCGAAAAGTGGTTTTTCAACACTAACACAAGTGCGAAAAGTGGTTTTTCAACACTAACACAAGTGTGAAAAGTGGTTTTTCCACACTAATACAAGTGCAAAAGTGGTTTCCTGCACCAACACAAGTGCGAAAAGTGGTTTTTCAACACTAACACAAGTGCGAAAAGTGGTTTTTCAACACTATCACAAGTGCAAAAAGTGTTTTTTCCACACTGTCACAAGTGCAAAAAGTGTTTTTTCCACACTAATACAAGTGCAAAAGTGGTTTTTCAACACTAACACAAGTGCGAAAAGTGGTTTTTCAAAACTAACACAAGTGCGAAAAGTGGTTTTTCCACACTAATACAAGTGCAAAAGTGGTTTCCTGCACCAACACAAGTGCGAAAAGTGGTTTTTCAACACTAACACAAGTGCGAAAAGTGGTTTTTCAACACTAACACAAGTGCGAAAAGTGTTTTTTCCACACTAATACAAGTGCAAAAGGGGTTTCCTGCACCAACACAAGTGCGAAAAGTGGTTTTTCAACACTAACACAAGTGCGAAAAGTGGTTTTTCAACACTATCACAAGTGCAAAAAGTGTTTTTTCCACACTAATACAAGTGCAAAAGTGGTTTCCTGCAACAACACAAGTGCGAAAAGTGGTTTTTCAACACTAACACAAGTGCGAAAAGTGGTTTTTCAACACTAACACAAGTGCGAAATGTGGTTTTTCAACACTATCACAAGTGCAAAAAGTGTTTTTTCCACACGAATACAAGTGCAAAAGTGGTTTCCTGCACCAACACAAGTGCGAAAAGTGGTTTTTCAACACTAACACAAGTGCGAAAAGTGTTTTTTCAACACTAACACAAGTGCGAAAAGTGGTTTTTCCACACTAATACAAGTGCAAAAGTGGTTTCCTGCACCAACACAAGTGCGAAAAGTGGTTTTTCAACACTATCACAAGTGCAAAAAGTGTTTTTTCCACACTAATACAAGTGCAGAAGTGGTTTCCTGCACCAACACAAGTGCGAAAAGTGGTTTTTCAACACTAACACAAGTGCGAAAAGTGGTTTTTCAACACTAACACAAGTGCGAAAAGTGGTTTTTCCACACTAACACAAGTGCAAAAGTGGTTTCCTGCACCAACACAAGTGCGAAAAGTGGTTTTTCAACACTAACACAAGTGCGAAAAGTGGTTTTTCAACACTATCACAAGTGCAAAAAGTGGTTTTTCAACACTAGCACAAGTGCAAAAAGTGGTTTTTCAACACTAACACAAGTGCGAAAAGTGGTTTTTCAACATTAACACAAGTGCGAAAAGTGGTTTTTCAACACTAACACAAGTGCGAAAAGTGGTTTTTCCACACTAATACAAGTGCAAAAGTGGTTTCCTGCACCAACACAAGTGCGAAAAGTGGTTTTTCAACACTAACACAAGTGCGAAAAGTGGTTTTTCAACATTATCACAAGTGCAAAAGTGTTTTTTCCACACTAATACAAGTGCAAAAGTGGTTTCCTGCACCAACACAAGTGCGAAAAGTGGTTTTTCAACACTAACACAAGTGCGAAAAGTGATTTTTCAACACTATCACAAGTGCGAAAAGTGGTTTTTCAACACTAACACAAGTGTGAAAAGTGGTTTTTCAACACTATCACAAGTGCAAAAAGTGTTTTTTCCACACTAATACAAGTGCAAAAGTGGTTTCCTGCACCAACACAAGTGCGAAAAGTGGTTTTTCAACACTAACACAAGTGAGAAAAGTGGTTTTTCAACACTAACACAAGTGCGAAAAGTGGTTTTCCACACTAATACAAGTGCAAAAGTGGTTTCCTGCACCAACACAAGTGCGAAAAGTGGTTTTTCAACACTAACACAAGTGCGAAAAGTGGTTTTTCAACACTAACACAAGTGCGAAAAGTGGTTTTTCTACACCATCACAAGTGCGAAAAGTGTTTTTTCCACACTAATACAAGTGCGAAAGTGGTTTCCTGCACCAACACAAGTGCGAAAAGTGGTTTTTCAACACTATCACAAGTGCAAAAAGTGTTTTTTCCACACTAATACAAGTGCAAAAGTGGTTAACCTACACTAACACAAGTGCGAAAAGTGTTTTTTCCACACTAATACAAGTGCAAAAGTGGTTTCCTGCACCAACACAAGTGCGAAAAGTGGTTTTTCAACACTATCACAAGTGCAAAAAGTGTTTTTTCCACACTAATACAAGTGCAAAAGTGGTTTCCTGCACCAACACAAGTGCGAAAAGTGGTTTTTCAACACTAACACAAGTGCGAAAAGTGGTTTTTCAACACTAACACAAGTGCGAAAAGTGGTTTTTCCACACTAATACAAGTGCAAAAGTGGTTTCCTGCACCAACACAAGTGCAAAAAGTGGTTTTTCAACACTAACACCAGTGCGAAAAGTGGTTTTTCAACACTATCACAAGTGCGAAAAGTGGTTTTTCCACACTAATACAAGTGCAAAAGTGGTTTCCTGCACCAACACAAGTGCGAAAAGTGGTTTTTCAACACTAACACAAGTGCGAAAAGTGGTTTTTCAACACTATCACAAGTGCAAAAAGTGTTTTTTCCACACTAATACAAGTGCAAAAGTGGTTTCCTGCACCAACACAAGTGCGAAAAGTGGTTTTTCAACACTAACACAAGTGCGAAAAGTGGTTTTTCAACACTATCACAAGTACAAAAAGTATTTTTTCCACACTAATACAAGTGCAGAAGTGGTTTCCTGCACCAACACAAGTGCGAAAAGTGGTTTTTCAACACTAACACAATTGAGAAAAGTGGTTTTTCAACACTAACACAAGTGCGAAAAGTGGTTTTCCACACTAATACAAGTGCAAAAGTGGTTTCCTGCACCAACACACGTGCGAAAAGTGGTTTTTCAACACTAACACAAGTGCGAAAAGTGGTTTTTCAACACTAACACAAGTGCGAAAAGTGGTTTTTCTACACCAACACAAGTGCGAAAAGTGGTTTTTCAACACTAACACAAGTGCGAAAAGTGGTTTTTCAACACTATCGCAAGAGCAAAAAGTGTTTTTTCCACACTAATACAAGTGCAAAAGTGGTTTACTGCACCAATACAAGTGCGAAAAGTGGTTTTTCAACACTAACACCAGTGCGAAAAGTGGTTTTTCAACACTATCACAAGTGCAAAAAGTGTTTTTTCCACACTAATACAAGTGCAAAAGTGGTTTCCTGCACCAACACAAGTGCGAAAAGTGGTTTTTCAACACTAACACAAGTGCGAAAAGTGGTTTTTCCACACTAATACAAGTGCAAAAGTGGTTTCCTGCACCAACACAAGTGCGAAAAGTGGTTTTTCAACACTAACATAAGTGCGAAAAGTGGTTTTTCCACACTAATACAAGTGCAAAAGTGGTTTCCTGCACCAACACAAGTGCGAAAAGTGGTTTTTCAACACTAACACAAGTGCGAAAAGTGGTTTTTCAACACTAACACAAGTGCGAAAAGTGGTTTTTCAACACTATCACAAGTGCAAAAAGTGTTTTTTCCACACTAATACAAGTGCAAAAGTGGTTTCCTGCACCAACACAAGTGCGAAAAGTGGTTTTCAACACTAACACAAGTGCGAAAAGTAGTTTTGCAACACTATCGCAAGTGCAAAAAGTGTTTTTTCCACACTAATACAAGTGCAAAAGTGGTTTCCTGCACCAACACAAGTGCGAAAAGTGGTTTTTCAACACTAACACAAGTGCGAAAAGTGGTTTTTCAACACTATCACAAGTGCAAAAAGTGTTTTTTCCACACTAATACAACTGCAAAAGTGGTTTCCTGCACCAACACAAGTGCGAAAAGTGGTTTTTCAACACTAACACAAGTGCGAAAAGTGGTTTTTCAACACTAACACAAGTGCGAAAAGTGTTTTTGCCACACGAATACAAGTGCAAAAGTGGTTTCCTGCACCAACACAAGTGCGAAAAGTGGTTTTTCAACACTATCACAAGTGCGAAAAGTGGTTTTTCAACACTAACACAAGTGCGAAAAGTGGTTTTTCAACACTAACACAAGTGTGAAAAGTGGTTTTTCCACACTAATACAAGTGCAAAAGTGGTTTCCTGCACCAACACAAGTGCGAAAAGTGGTTTTTCAACACTAACACAAGTGCGAAAAGTGGTTTTTCAACACTATCACAAGTGCAAAAAGTGTTTTTTCCACACTAATACAAGTGCAAAAGTGGTTTTTCAACACTAACACAAGTGCGAAAAGTGGTTTTTCAACACTAACACAAGTGCAAAAAGTGGTTTTTCAACACTGACACAAGTGTAAAAAGTGGTTTTTCCACACTAATACAAGTGCAAAAGTGGTTTCCTGCACCAACACAAGTGCGAAAAGTGGTTTTTCAACACTAACACAAGTGTAAAAAGTGGTTTTTCAACACTTTCACAAGTGCAAAAAGTGTTTTTTCCACACTAATACAAGTGCAAAAGTGGTTTCCTGCACCAACACAAGTGCAAAAAGTGGTTTTTCAACACTAACACAAGTGCGAAAAGTGGTTTTTCAACACTAACACAAGTGCAAAAAGTGGTTTTTCCACACTAATACAAGTGCAAAAGTGGTTTCCTGCACCAACACAAGTGCGAAAAGTGGTTTTTCAACACTAACACAAGTGCGAAAAGTGGTTTTTCAACACTAACACAAGTGCGAAAAGTGTTTTTGCCACACGAATACAAGTGCAAAAGTGGTTTCCTGCACCAACACAAGTGCGAAAAGTGGTTTTTCAACACTATCACAAGTGCGAAAAGTGGTTTTTCAACACTAACACAAGTGCGAAAAGTGGTTTTTCAACACTAACACAAGTGTGAAAAGTGGTTTTTCCACACTAATACAAGTGCAAAAGTGGTTTCCTGCACCAACACAAGTGCGAAAAGTGGTTTTTCAACACTAACACAAGTGCGAAAAGTGGTTTTTCAACACTATCACAAGTGCAAAAAGTGTTTTTTCCACACTGTCACAAGTGCAAAAAGTGTTTTTTCCACACTAATACAAGTGCAAAAGTGGTTTTTCAACACTAACACAAGTGCGAAAAGTGGTTTTTCAACACTAACACAAGTGCAAAAAGTGGTTTTTCAACACTGACACAAGTGTAAAAAGTGGTTTTTCCACACTAATACAAGTGCAAAAGTGGTTTCCTGCACCAACACAAGTGCGAAAAGTGGTTTTTCAACACTAACACAAGTGTAAAAAGTGGTTTTTCAACACTTTCACAAGTGCAAAAAGTGTTTTTTCCACACTAATACAAGTGCAAAAGTGGTTTCCTGCACCAACACAAGTGCAAAAAGTGGTTTTTCAACACTAACACAAGTGCGAAAAGTGGTTTTTCAACACTAACACAAGTGCAAAAAGTGGTTTTTCCACACTAATACAAGTGCAAAAGTGGTTTCCTGCACCAACACAAGTGCGAAAAGTGGTTTTTCAACACTAACACAAGTGTAAAAAGAGGTTTTTCAACACTTTCACAAGTGCAAAAAGTGTTTTTTCCACACTAATACAAGTGCAAAAGTGGTTTCCTGCACCAACACAAGTGCGAAAAGTGGTTTTTCAACACTAACACAAGTGTAAAAAGTGGTTTTTCAACACTTTCACAAGTGCAAAAAGTGTTTTTTCCACACTAATACAAGTGCAAAAGTGGTTTCCTGCACCAACACAAGTGCGAAAAGTGGTTTTTCAACACTAACACAAGTGCGAAAAGTGGTTTTTCAATACTATCACAAGTGCGAAAAGTGTTTTTTCCACACTAATACAATTGCAAAAGTGGTTTTTCAACACTAACACAAGTGCGAAAAGTGGTTTTTCAACACTAACACAAGTGCGAAAAGTGGTTTTTCCACACTAACACAAGTGCGAAAAGTGGTTTTTCAACATTAATACAAGTGCAAAAGTGGTTTCCTGCACCAACACAAGTGCGAAAAGTGGTTTTTCAACACTAACACAAGTGCGAAAAGTGGTTTTTCAACACTATCACAAGTGCAAAAAGTGTTTTTCCACACTAATACAAATGCAAAAGTGGTTTCCTGCACCAACACAAGTGCGAAAAGTGGTTTTTCAACACTAACACAAGTGCGAAAAGTGGTTTTTCAACACTATCACAAATGCAAAAAGTGTTTTTTCCACACTATTACAAGTGCCAAAGTGGTTTCCTGCACCAACACAAGTGCGAAAAGTGGTTTTTCAACACTAACACAAGTGCGAAAAGTGGTTTTTCAACACTAACACAAGTGCGAAAAGTGGTTTTTCCACACTAATACAAGTGCAAAAGTGGTTTCCTGCACCAACACAAGTGCGAAAAGTGGTTTTTCAACACTAACACAAGTGCGAAAAGTGGTTTTTCAACACAAACACAAGTGTGAAAAGTGGTTTTGCCACACTAATACAAGTGCAAAAGTGGTTTCCTGCACCAACACAAGTGCGAAAAGTGGTTTTTCAACACTAACACAATGTGTAAAAAGTGGTTTTTCAACACTATCACAAGTGCAAAAAGTGTTTTTTCCACACTAATACAAATGCAAAAGTGGTTTCCTGCACCAACACAAGTGCGAAAAGTGGTTTTTCAACACTAACACAAGTGCGAAAAGTGGTTTTTCAATACTATCACAAGTGCGAAAAGTGTTTTTTCCACACTAATACAATTGCAAAAGTGGTTTCCTGCACCAACACAAGTGTGAAAAGTGGTTTTTCAACACTAACACAAGTGCGAAAAGTGGTTTTTCCACACTAACACAAGTGCGAAAAGTGGTTTTTCAACATTAATATAAGTGCAAAAGTGGTTTCCTGCACCAACACAAGTGCGAAAAGTGGTTTTTCAACACTAACACAAGTGCGAAAAGTGGTTTTTCAACACTAACACAAGTGCGAAAAGTGTTTTTTCCACACTAATACAAGTGCAAAAGTGGTTTCCTGCACCAATACAAGTGCGAAAAGTGGTTTTTCAACACTATCACAAGTGCGAAAAGTGGTTTTTCAACACTAACACAAGTGCGAAAAGTGGTTTTTCAACACTAACACAAGTGCAAAAAGTGGTTTTTCCACACTAATACAAGTGCAAAAGTGGTTTCCTGCACCAACACGAGTAGTGTAATAATGTTGCTTCTGGGACACCTCCGTTTAACATGTGAAATCCCTATCTAATGTCATTTACCCCCTTGTCTTTTTCAAAAATCATAAACACCTCTATTTCTCCCACCCTCATCTTTATGAACCTTTTGTCTGTAGTACCTATCCTTAATGTTGTTCATTAGACCACTCAAACACTACAAATATTTGTTTTCTCTTATAGACCTATCATCCTTCTTCTACATATCATCTGGCAGATTAATCTTTGACCCACTCAAACATTGACCCATTCACTTCCATATTAATTCTTTCCCTCCCTCATTGCCCCTAAAGACCTCTATTTCTCTCACCCTGTTCTTTACGAACCTTCTAACCTTTTGACATGTTATCCTTATTCATTAGACCACTTAAACACCTGTGATCCTTCTGACCTCATGGACCTTTTAACCTTTTACTCTTAATATCATCTGGTGAATATAACCCACTCAAACAACGACCCTACAAATATTTGTTTATGCGTGGGAAATAATTTAATTCTCCTACAACTCTCTTCACCATCTAATATATTAACAAAAAATATGTTTGAGTTTGGTTCTTTATTAAGATATTTTAACTGAGCTAAGA
Source organism: Myxine glutinosa (assembly GCF_964187855.1). Lineage (NCBI taxonomy): Eukaryota > Metazoa > Chordata > Myxini > Myxiniformes > Myxinidae > Myxine > Myxine glutinosa. The sequence continues at coordinate 103,852 of NW_027617379.1, forward strand.
TAAAATGGTAAACCTCCCTCAATGTTCTTGTTTGAGCGCCTCCAGTGCCACATACCATTTTTTGGTAAGCTCCGCCCACTTTTTTGGTAAACCACGCCCATTTTTTACTAAGCCCCGCCCATTTTTTGTTAAGCCACGCCCATTTTTTACTAAGCCCCGCCCACTTTTGCTAAGCTCCTCCCACTTTTGCTAAGTCCCACCCACTTTATAAACTCTTCAGCATTGTATCATTTCCAGGTAATACATTACATCATTTTCAGGGAATTTCCATCACATCATTTCCAGTTAAGACACGCCCAGGGAATTTCCACAGGAAGACACACCCAGTCCTTATAAAAGGCACCGACCACACAGGCTTTTTCAAACACGCTTTCTGCTTCACTTGAGAATGGACTACTATGCCGAAATGGAATGGGATAACTTTGCTATTCCATGGAGTCCTACTACCTGTGTAGAACTCAACCTTCAGATTGATGAACTGGACTCGAACCTCTTATCAATGGAGGTAAGTTTGTTTATTTATTTATTTATTTATTTAATTTTTTTTTTTTTTTTTTTTTTTTTTTTTTAAGATGAGACTCGTGTAAGAGTTAACAAAGTTTATTTTAATATTCATAGAGCTTGATTTATACAAATAAAAAATATTGTATTAAATTAATACATTGTTATTTTCTTTCACAGGAAATTGTATCTGAGATACGAAATGAAAATTCTGCTTTTAACACAACTTGGGATGAAGTTATTTTTTTGTTTGAAGACATTTTGAACAACCAAGACCCCCAGAACGAGTTCTACCTTGATGACCCAGCCAAAGAGTTATACCTTGGAGATCCACAAAATCCTGAAAAAGAGTTTTACCATGATGATACTTGTTGTGAGTTATCAAAACAAAACCCACTGAACAAGTTCTACCTTGATGAGCCAGAATACAAGTCATACATTGGAGACCCACAAATTTCTGAAAATTGGGAAAGGAGAGTTCTCCCTGATGGTCCGCAGTTATACTATGTGAGACACATCATAGAAACCCTAAAAAATTGGGCAAGGAGAGTTCTCCCTGATGGTCCGCAGTTATACTATGTGAGACACATCATAGAAACCCTAAAAAATTGGGCAAGGAGAGTTCTCCCTGATGGTCCGCAGTTATACTATGTGAGACACATCATAGAAACCCTAAAAAATTGGGCAAGGAGAGTTCTCCCTGATGGTCCGCAGTTATACTATGTGAGACACATCATAGAAACCCTAAAAAATTGTGAAATGGGAATTCTCCCTGATGGTCCGCAGTTATACTATGTGAGACACATCATAGAAACCCTAAAAAATTGGGAAAGGGAAGTTTTCCCTGATGGTCCGCAGTTATACTATGTGAGACTTATCACGGAAACCCCCAATATTTCTGAAAATTGTGGTTTTACCTTGGGGACTTGGAAAGATGGTTATATTTTTGGAGACTCGGAATGGGGGTTTTGTTTTGATGACTCGGAATGTGATACCTATCTTGGAGGCTCAACAGGAATGTGGTTATACCTTGGGAACTTGGAAAGTTGGTTTTATTTTGGAGACTCTACCTGTGGGGTTCCTCTTGGAGACTCTTTGGATTCTAAAGCAATGAACAATGTTCTTTATTTAATGACGCTTGATTTAAGCAATATCAAGAAAGTTCGAGGAAGAAAATGCTGGAAAATTCTTTCTTCCCATTTCTACTTCTTCAAACTTAAAAGCCTTGAAAGACAGAATTGGAGGAAGAGGAAAAAAAAAAAAGAAATACGTATTTAAAAAAGAAGAAAAGAAAGATTATGTTAGGGTTTGGGTGGGATTTTGAATGTGAGGGTTAGGGATGGGGTTGGGTTAGGGTTGGGATTTTGAATGTGAGGGTTAGGGTTGGGGTTGGGTTAGGGATGGGGTTGGGTTAGGGATGGGGTTGGGTTAGGGATGGGTTGGGTTAGGGTTGGGATTTTGAATGTGAGGGTTAGGGTTGGGGTTGGGTTAGGGATGGGATTGGGTTAGGGTTGGGATTTTGAATGTGAGGGTTAGGGATGGGTTGGGTTAGGGATGGGGTTGGGTTAGGGATGGGGTTGGGTTAGGGTTGGGGTTGGGTTAGGGATGGGGTTGGGTTAGGGATGGGGTTGGGTTAGGGATGGGGTTGGGTTAGGGATGGGGTTGGGTTAGGGATGGGGTTGGGTTAGGGATGGGTTGGGTTAGGGATGGGTTTGGGTTAGGGATGGGGTTGGGTTAGGGCTTGGGTTGGGTTAGGGTTTGTATATTATTATGACTCACTCGCACATACACACACACACAAAAGTTAAGCCCCAACTAAAAAGTTGTGGGATTCTGTGTTTGGGGTTCACAGATTTAAAAACGTATCCCCATTATACACACACAAAAGTTAAGCCCCAACTAAAAAGTTGTGGGATTCTGTGTTTGGGGTTCACAGATTTAAAAACGTATCCCCATTATACACACACAAAAGTTAAGCCCCAACTAAAAAGTTGTGGGATTCTGTGTTTGGGGTTCACAGATTTAAAAACGTATCCCCATTATACACACACAAAAGTTAAGCCCCAACTAAAAAGTTGTGGGATTCTGTGTTTGGGGTTCACAGATTTAAAAACGTATCCCCATTATACACACACAAAAGTTAAGCCCCAACTAAAAAGTTGTGGGATTCTGTGTTTGGGGTTCACAGATTTAAAAACGTATCCCCATTACATTTTATTTATTTATTTATTATTTTCAAGGGTATTATCTGCTTACTTGTGTTTTTTGTAATTCTTGTGAGTAAAATGAACCCAAGATTTCTTCTCCATTTAAATCATATAATTTGTAGGTCCAAGGGACTGTATCCATTACATCAATGATTTTAAATAATTCACGAGTCCATTTTTGTGTATAACCTTTCTCAAAATGACTTTTCCATTTGTATATTCTTACAATATCACCAACTTTAAACTTGGGCTTTCTCAAATTAATCTCCTTTTCATATTCTAATTTTGTAAATGTTTCTGATGGTTTTGATTGTGTTGATGAATGAACTGTATTATTGTAATTATCTACAATATCCTGAATTAAATACACCCATTTTTGAGAACCGAGTTGTGTGAATTTTTTATATAATTTCTCTTTTAAAGTACGATTAAAACGCTCAATAACAACTGCCTTTCCTTCATTAAAGGTGCTGTATAACTTAATACCCTTCCCCTTAAGAAATTTCATGAATATTTTGTTATAGAACTCTGTTCCCTCATCAGTCCATAACTTCTTTGGTTTCCTTTTATCCCGATCAAATATTAGCTTAAAGGCTAACATTAAAGTATCACCCCTTTTATTTTTTAAAGGGACAACCCAGGCAAATCTACTCCTCAAATCAATAACGGTTAAAGCATACCTGTATCCCCTGTCATTATTCAATTCAATTAAATCAGCGGACCATATGTGGTCAGTGTATTTAGAATAAACCTTCCTTCTTTTAAACTTTGTGATTATAGGTTTGTGTAATTCTTCAGCCAAAAGCTCCTCAGTCTTGATGACATCATTAGAGCCTAATAGTTTTTTGAGGAATAACCAAGACCAAGTTTCAATTTAGCATTTATCAAATTTCTCACAATAAACCTATCAACTTTCTCTCTCAACGTTGGATTTTGTATCAAAGACAAATTATACAACATTTCGCTGTCGGCTTTATGTTTTTCAGTCAACGTAGTGGTTTTCCCATAAGCAATATCATGCTTCATACACACTTCGTCAACCCTATTTGTAGGTTTAGACCAAGGTTTAGGATTGTCAGCCTCATCTAATCTTTTATCCAAGTTTGTTCCTGGACCACAGAAAGAATACCCTGGAAGGTGTAATTCCCCTGGAATTCCAGTTGTTGTAAATTTACTTCCTGACAGAAACTTTTGTATGTCTCCTCCTCTTTTAGGAGAGATGAATTGGCACTTTTTAGAGCCACATACTTGACATATTCCTTTTTGATAAACTCTATTATTTTTAGCTTTAACATAAGAGATATTTTTAGATTTAGTTTTCTTTTTACATTTGAGACAATAACTCATATTTATTTATCAGAAAAATTCCGACAGAGTATCAAAACCTTTTTGGTTTTCAACATATACATTTCAATCTTTATTTTTAAAACATAAAGAATCCTAAGGAATGCCTTCACTCTCTCCTCCATTTATTTACAAATAAAAACTAACTAAAGTCAATGACACCAACATCATCAATCACATAATCTTTTCCTTCTTCTTCTTCTTCTTCTTCACCACTTTCTCGTTTAAATCTCCTCCCTGAAATTGAAGACATTGACGTTCTTATTTTTGAAACCATTATCTTCATAAGAGTTGTTAATTCTTTAATTTCCTCTTCGGTGCGTTGAGATTGATTTATTTGCTTTAATACACTCAATCTTTTATGAATCTCAATGATTTCCATCTTTTTATATTTTTCCTCCCTCTCTCTTTGCTCCCTCTCCTCCTCCTCCATTTTCTCCCTCTCCTCCTTCTCCTTTTTCTCCCTTTTCTCCCTTTCCTCCTTCTCCCTTTTCTCCCTTTCCTCCTTCTCCCTTTTCTCCCTTTCCTCCTTCTCATTTTTCTCCCTCTCCTCCTTCTCCTCCTTTTTCTCCCTCTCCTCCTTCTCCTCCCTCTCCCTTTCCTCCTTCTCCTTTTTCTCTCTTTCCTCCTTCTCTTCTTCAACTCCTTCCTCATCCCTTGCTACCCTTGAGTTTGAACCCCAAAGAATATTATACATATACTCATCTGGATTTTGAGATATTCTTGTATCTATAATTATTTTTCTCATAATAGGATACCAATAAGATTTGTTGACGATTTCTAAAAGAGTTTTATATTTCATAACTTTGAGAAGTTCATTTTTATTTAATATTTTAAACAAGTCTCTATTTGTGGGTTTAACAATATCAGTATAAGGCCAGTTTTTAATGACAAAATTCCCATGTATATGCTCCAAATCATAAGGTATGTAATACCGAGCACCCTTTTCTTGTAGGTATCCTTGAATACAAAAATTATAATTCTCTTGTAGTCTTCTTCCTGCCATTTATGTATCAGAAATATATGTGAGATTAATATTATGACAGGTAATACCACCCCATCTTCCCACTACCAAATCGGTTTGTATTCCTCGGCTTTCTATCCTTATCTCATTACCTTCCTTCTTTGTCATGCGAACCATCGCTATACTATCATATATTTTTCTTTTCTTAAAATCACGTATTTGTTGTTTACTAATTGTACTTCCACATAAATCCTTATCCTCACCAAGTGGATAATATTCTTCTTTACGAGACTGATTTAAATCATGTAGGTCTTCTATGTTTATTGAAAAAGACCAATTATACCCTAAATCAGGCATATCATACCCCCATTTATTAATTCGCATATTAACTAAATGTCCTTCTTTATAAAATTCAATTGTAAGCAGGTAGTTAAATTCAATGAGGAAAGGTGTATGGTCAGTATAACCAGGTGTTGTGGTTGTAAATTTTACTTCTTTCACAAAACGTGCTGTTTTCTTTAAAAATATATATTGTGATAAATCACTTAATCTAATTAAGTCATTTGCATCTGTAGGGTTTGGATAATTGATTAATTTATAAGTATTCTTCATATTAATATTTTTACTTACACTATATTTTTGTCGTTCAGCCTGTGCCTTTGTATAATAATTTGATAAATCAATATCCTGAGAGGATTTTCCAAAGATAGAACCATCTTTTCCAACATAAGTCATTTATATTAGATTAAAAATGATATCATAAAAATTTTCATTATTGTTGAGTTGAAATAATACATATAAACATAATTGACCACAACATTTAGAATTAATTTCTTGAACTTGAAATGTTTGATAAACACCATTCTGTAAGAATTGTATTACTTCAACAGGTGGTGGCATACCATAACTATCAAAATAATATTTATCCTGACTATTATGAATACAAACCCAATGAGAACCATTCTGTGTGTCTAAATTCATAATAATATTCTTTGTATTCTTATTTATATGTATTAATTCATCTCTCATACAGATTACCACATTATCAATTTTTAGTGTTTTACAATACTTGGCTAGTTCTATATTTGACGTTGTATTCTTTCCAAATTGTTTAAACCATTTATCCATTTATTTATGAGAAAGATACAATCCATTACCCCGTTTAGTTAGTTTAACACCCGCTTGAGCGATAGAGGAAAGCATATCACCAACCAACAATCTAGCTTTATCAGGTAGACTTTCAAGTTTTTGAGCAAAATCTACAATTACACCACTTCCACTAATTTGTTTCTCCAACTCCTTGTTATGTCTTTCCAATTCTTTTTGAGCTTTTAGTTGTGCCTTCCTTTCGTTAGCAGTTTTTACCGCTGCTGAAATACCACCAGTCAATGCTCCCGCCGCACTTAAACCAGCAAATAAAGGAATTAGAAACGGGAGAAATCCTCCTCTTGACTCGTCTATTGAATATTTCTTTAACATAGGTTTCGTCATTTTAATTTTAAGTGATCCAACATCATTTAGTGTTTTTACTTGTGTGTGTGTGAGTAAAACATCAATTCTTACAGCTCCTTTTCTTTGAATTGTATTAACATTAATAATACAAGGCTTTTGATTTTGAATACAAGATGTTAATTTATTAAGATTGATTTGATTAACATATACCCCTACCATTTATTTATGAGAAAAAACCTATGTGATATTAATCATAACACCATTATCTGTATTAATCTGTAATTCTGTTTCCTCCAAAAGCAAACAATAAGCATCAACTTCTTCATTCTCCCCTCTTTCAATGTATAGAGAAGTATCCACTCGATTAGACTTTATAGTTTCCTTTTGAGAACTCAGGTCAATTGCGTAGATTGTATATAAACCTTTAAATGCAACCATATCCAAAATAGGATCATTATTACCATTACTTTCACACACTTTTTGGTAGGACTTGTAGGCTTCTGCATAATCATTTTTTTCCCAATCAATTTCCAATCTATCTCGCGGATAAAATGTGCCATCAAGAGAAACCCGAAGTTGTTTCACCTTAGCATTATCACTCAGCGCATTATTCTTATTAGTACCCTCCTCTCCATCTGGTTTTTTAAAAATGAGCCATAGGTATCGTGGCTTTCCTTCAAGAACACCCAAATTCCAAGTGTAGGTAGTGTGTTCCAGTTTAACGTGTTGACATCTTCTTTTAAGGTATGATACATTTAGCGGTTTCTTTGAGTTAAGTCTTCTATTTAACATCTCCTCCGTTTTAAGATTAGGAGTATATTCATTGATATACCAACACAAATCATTAATAACAAATTTATTATTGTCGCCAAAAGCATTTTCAGCCCCAAAAAGCAATCTATTTACATTATCATTCCTTTGTAGTTGAAATCTAATTTTAAGACCATACAAAACTTTATCATAATCACAAAATCCAAATATACCTTTAAGAGGTACTGCTACGGTAAAACTATTCTCAGCTTTTGCGTCATCATTATACATTGACTTCCTTTGACTATAACCAGGGTCTGTGTTTGTTCCCGTTGACATATCAGGAATAAAGCCTTCAACAGCTCCCTTACCCATTCTATCACCAAACGAATATAGTGTAAATTTCATCATTTCAGATGTAGCAGAGACATAATCAACCGCTTCAACCTCTTGTGTTCCAATATACAGGCGAACACTGTCAAACATTTTCCAGAAGAAATCATTTACGAGTGTAGCATTAGTATTATTCGCAGCCTTAGTGAATTTAAATTTACACAGCAAGAAACTATCAGCTATATTCAAGTAAGTTTGTTGATTATTTATTTCAAAACTTTTTGTTCCGTTTGAATTCCAGTCGGTTCCTGTAATAGCATTTACCTTAAAATAGTCTTCCTTTTTAGTAGAGTTTGAAATGATAATCGTATCATCCAAATCATAGATACTATCAATCGCTTCCATACTTGTATTTATATAGTATTAAAATTGTTGAAACCCTGACCCAAGTATTTTAATGATTTTTTGTCGTTCTTGTGAAGATAGTTGAGTTTTACCTTTTTTAATTTCTTTGATTGCTTGTAATTTATGGGACTCCTTTTGAGCATCTTTTATACTCTTTACAACACCTGCTACATTTCCCATGAGAGAAGCAGTTGAACCAATTAGGTCTTTATGTTTAAGAATGGTTGAACCAATACCCATTAGAGTATCAATTATCCCATCTCCTTTATTTCGAAATTGATGACCCACACCCCGTTGTCTCTTAGGTTTATAGTATCCTTTACCCACATACCTTGTATAGTCTGGTGAAAGGAACATGCCCTCCCCTGTAATTATTTTATATTTTCCCAACTCGTGTTTTCTTACAATAACCATTATTTATTTATTGAAAAACTTCACGTAGGTGAATTCTGATGGATATAATTTCATCATTAAAGGATATCATACGATTATCTTGGTCGGTTATCCTAAAATTTACTCTGTATATGGTTTTTCCTGACACAGGTAAATAGACAAGATTTTTTGGTTCCATATTAAATTTATAACCAATCGGGGTTGAGTATGCACTGAATGAAAATATTGTATTTGTTCTTATTCCATCGTTATAAGCACCATCAATCAAATCACAATGAATTAATACTGAATTTATACCGGAGGATATTTGGATAACATTATCACTGTAAAACGTCCCGTTATTTTCAATCTTTTTTGAAGAGAAACCCAATAGCTCTCTGAACGAATTTTCAATCGTGAAATCAACTTTATAATTATTTTTCAGTTTAATAGTTGATTTTGAAGTGTGTGTTTGAATATCTATTACAATATTTTTTGGTTCATCACCTTTTTCTTTCATAAGGCGAGAGACTTCTGAAGATATTTGAGAAATCTCGTAAGCTCCAGGTGAAACAGTTATAGTTTTGTAGGCAGTGCCTGGATTATAACTAAACTTGTTGTTTTTCTCTGTGATATTAAAAAGGGTATTGTAAGTTTCCATTGACAACAAAGATGCCTCATATGAGGTAAGGGGGTCAAGTTGTAGTGGGTAAGGGAATGAAGCTGTGTAATCGCTCGTTGTGAAATTAAAACTAAGAATTGTGCTTCTCATCTTATTTAATATCTAATAAAATATCTTTGTATTGACATTTATTAATTATTTTCATGTTCATCAACTGATCTAAAATGGCTGAGGATTCATTAAAACAATTGTTGTTTCCAGCCTTCTTACTACCTAATAACAATAATAGCCTATTAACTAATTGTGATGGGTCATTTGGAAGAAAACTAACACCCGAACCAAGCTTACTTAAAGCATCAATAATATGTTTCTCCTTCTCATTCTTCTTACTTTTACCAGCAACAGAAACTCCATAATCAAGTGTATTTAACAACTCAATATATACCCTATCTTCCTCTCTTTCCATATCAAGTGGTTCCTCAAAATATTTTGAACCGCTGAATCCGGGGTTTGTTAGAAGAAACATTAATCTTGGAGTTAATTTAACATTTGGTTGAGTAGAACTCAAGAACATCAATTCATCATTAAATATCAATACCTTTTCTTCCACAAGATGAAACACTGCTGGTTCTTCTGTTGGAATGAGACCTGCTCTGGTTTTTGAACCCGCAGAATATTCATTGTTTTGAAGAGCTTCCACAACATAATTAGGGGGTTGATTTACCTGCTCAAGTTTCCGAAATAATCCCTCGTCATCATATTCTAATTCACCAAGTTCTTGTTTTGTTATCTGACTAAAATCTTTGAGCATTTGAAGTTTTTTCGGAGTAAATTCTACCGTGGGAACTGTAGGGTGTTGAGTTTTCAAAAGTGGTTTAAAGAATTTCTCTTGTTTTCTTTCAAAGGCTTCTTCACCAGTTAGTTTCTGTCTCCGTTTCTTCTTTATCTCTTCCTGTTGTTTAACAACTTTTGAAACTAATTGTTGATGTTCCTTAAACTTTCTTTCTCTTTCTTCAGTATTCATTTTCTGTATTTATTTATTGAAAAATATCATTTAGTATCTCATCTTGTTTCACAACAATATATTTATATTTTCCAATCGTGTGTTTCATATAATTTTCAAATTCTTTTTTACTACATAACGTAGAGCAATTATCTCTCCAAAAATTATTTACATCTATTGAATTTAACTTAAATAAAATAAAAGTATTGGCATTGTTTCTTATTGAGCGTCGAGGGAGTTGAAAATATGATTGACTAAGATATATACAATTACAAGAAGAATGTCTCCCTCTTGTATAGTAGCTATCCATTACTGTTTGGTTTCTCTCATTAACACAATCATCAAAGATGACAAGGTTCTTTTTTGATTTATCTAAATCTTGAGGTGAAGGTATATCATCCGTATTATCACTGAGAATACAAGTTATGGGTTTCGATTTTGATTTCTGTGTATCACAAAATAATTGTATTATATCATCAATATTATAATCATTTAGTTTGTTTTGAAGTTTAAATAAACCGATAATGTCTTCCTTTTTAAGACCCGCATTAAAACCCTGTGAGAGTAGTTGATACTCGGGTTGAAAACTTGACTTTGTAAAAATTATTAAATTATCATAATCTAAAAAATTAGAACCAAGGAGCATCTTTAAAAGTAAACAGGTTTTTCCACATCCGCTTGAACCAACTATTAGACATCTCAATGAATTTGGAATGTTTTTATGGTTATTAAATTTTATCTTATTTTCCCAAACGGGTAAAAAATCATTCATTTATATATTTGGAAAACAAGTTATCCAACTTTTTTTGAGCTATTTGAGAAACTCTATATTTTATCCTGAGTTCGGGTTTAATTTCAAAATAATCCATTATTTTATTTATATAGTATCTTGTATTAACATTTCCATTAAAATTATTTTGAATAATAAATATCATTAAACCCTTATACATTTCCTCAATACAATTAGTCTCTTCCCTTGAAAGAAATGGTGTATTATCATCACAATACTTAACATTCATCTCTCTTATTAATCTTGTAAAGTAATTCATTTTTGGTTCTAATTTAAAAGAGTTATATATTTTTTTATATTTCTTATTATCATTAATTAAAATTAAATCACAGAAAATACATTGTTTATATGAATCCTCATCATTAAGCCCCACTCTATCACAAGCCGGACAATTCTCTAATTTATCATATGGAGAGTCTGGAAATTCTAAATATCCTTCAGAACTTATCATATTTATGTGGTAAATTTTTACTTAAACTAAACGCAAGTTTATTCATTAATAAATACAATGTTTCAAAGCACAAAAGACAAATTTCAATCAATCTCTACTTCGGTGGAAGATATAGAAAAATATGTCAAAGATGTTAAATTGAACAAAGATAAATATGGAAATTTTTGGGTAAAACCAGTTATGGAAAATAACATGAGCCCCTCTATTTCATTTAAAGGAAGAGCTCTAACTATACCTGGAAAGACATCCATTAAAGTAAATCTAACAAAAGTTTCTCCTCTACTCCTGGCAATTTATTCAAAGCTTGAAAAAGTGATTGACCACGATACTTTGAAAAAGAATGATAAGACCATTAATAATTCTAGAGGAGACATTTGTATTTTCTTTAATAATCCAAAGGGTGTAGATCTAAGTAAAATGAATGATGTTAATATTTCTGGTGAAATGTCATTTCGTTCTATGATAGTTAGAGATTATTTAAAGATAACTTTTGATATAAAAATTGTAGAGATTGAATCTGTTAATGAAAGAAAGTATATAGATATTGATGGGAATATTTTTCTTGCTAATTAAATATGAGTCAATACAGCAGTGAAGATTTTACTATTTCATTGAACTCGGACGATAGTGATGATAGTATTTCATTGAACTTGGATGATGGTGATGATAGTATTTCATTGAACACAGATGATAGTTATGATACTAATAGTTTGTGCTCAAATGATAGTTATGAGAGTAGCTTTATTGATGACTCTGAGTATGATTCTGAGTATTCATGTGATAGTTATGACTTAGATGATTCTGAGTGAAAAAGTGTTTTAGTTTAAGCACAGTGATATATATAAAACGGAGCTGTAAAGCTCAAAAGTGTTTTATTTTAAGCACAGTGATATATATAAAACACCACGTTTTCTCACGCTATAAATATGGTTTATTGTGATACTTGCGAGAAGGAAGTAAAATATTATAAACAACATATTCTCACCGCAAAACATACATACAACATTTTAAACAAACTTTCCCCTCTTCCACCTGAAACAAAACACTGTTCTACATGTAATAAAAATATCCTCAAGAAAGGCTTCAAAATACATCTTAAAACAAATCTACATTTATCAAATTTTATCACAACTAAAAACTCTGATGGAGCATTCAAAGGACATATTAAAATAAGAGTCTTTAACTTCAAACCTCCTGAACCAGAGTCTATAGTTGATGCTGTAGAAATAGTTAAACCTGCTGTTCAAACGTTGATTGAAAAAACACTAAAGGAAATGAAACCACTTAAATTTTATATGGGAGTAAAATTAGAAATGACAAAGGATGAAGGAGTTATAGATGCACCATACATGAGAACTGAGCCACACTTTATATCTTCATATCAAGATTTTAAAACATCAGGAGTCAATGATGAACTTATTAAACAAGAGCAAGATGTGGATAATTCAATCGTAGGAAGTGGATTCAATATAGGAAAAATTATTTACATAGACATTCATATTCTTAAATCAGATCCTCTAAAAGCTTCTTCTTACATTGATTTACCCAGTGTTATCAAAAATAGAAAAGCAGTTATCAATATCAAAAATAAAGACAATAAATGTTTTCTCTGGTCTATTTTAGCACACTTACATCCTCCACATTTTCATGATGAAAGAGTATCTCATTATAAAAAATATGAGAATACATTAAATACGAAAGATCTAAAGTTTCCGATGACTTTAAATGATATTCCTAAATTTGAAAAGATGAATAATTTATCAGTTAATGTTTATGGTCTAACAGAAACAAACAACATTCAGGTTTTAAAGCTTTCTGACAATTGTAAACAAACTCATATTAATCTTCTATATTTTAATTCAGACGAAAATTCACATTATACATACATCAAAGATATTGCTAAATTAATAAAACCACAAGTCTGTAAGAGAACAAATAAAATATATATTTGTTTGCGTTGTCTTAACTTCTTCAATTCACAAGAAAGATTAGATAAACATTCAAATTATTGTGGCGAACATAAATCAACGGTAATCAATATGCCTAAAGAAGGCTCAAAGATCACATTCAAAGATGAAAATAAAAAGATCAAACATCCATTTGTTATATATGCTGATTTTGAAAGTATTTTAGAAAAAATTGATACTGCTTCTCAAGATCCAAAAGAATCATACACAAATAAATATCAAAAACATACTCCTTGTGGTTTTTGTTATTATATCAAATCATCCGTTGGTGATAAATATAACAAGTTAGAGATGTATAGAGGCTCAAATACCCCAGAGGAGTTTGTGAAACGACTAGAAAAAGACTGTGTTCGATTAACCAAGATAATGAGAGAAACCAATAAACCAATGTCCTTAACAAGTAAAGAAAAAAGGGAATTTATAAAAAACAATGTCTGTCATATTTGTGAGGAGAAAATTGGTAAAGGTCTAAAGGTTAGAGACCATTGTCATCTCACTGGTAAATATAGAGGTCCGGCTCATCAAAGTTGTAATATTAATTATCAACTCCCCTCTTTCATTCCTGTCTTTCTTCATAACAACGCTCATTATGATACACATCTATTTATCAAGGAACTCTCAAAGACTTCTGGAAGTATCTCAGCAATTCCAAACACGGATCAGAAATACATTTCATTCACAAAAACAATTCACACATCTCCTATTACTCATATCAGATTTCTTGATACATTTAAATTCATGGCAAGTCCATTGGTTAACTTGGTTCAAAATCTAAAAGAGTTTCCATGTCTTTCAGAGTATTTTTTAGATAAAGATTTTCTAACACAAAAGGGAATTTACCCCTATGACTATATGGACTCATTTGAGAGATTCAATGAAACACAACTTCCTTCAAAAGAAAATTTCTATAACAAATTAAATAATAGTCATATATCTGATAAAGATTATGTACACGCACAAAATGTTTGGGAAAAATATAACATCAAGAATCTTGGCGAGTATCACGATTTGTATCTCAAAACTGATGTGCTTTTATTGGCCGATGTATTTGAAGCCTTTAGATCTGTTTGTCGCACTGGATATGGATTGGATCCTGCTCACTACTACACAGCACCTGGATTGGCCTGGAGTGCGATGTTGAAAATGACAAAACAAGATTTGGATTTGATAACCGATGTTGATATGCTTTTGATGATTGAAAAGGCAAAAAGAGGTGGAATTTCACAAGTCTGCTCGAGTAGATACGCAAAAGCAAATAACAAATATCTTCCAAATTATGATCCAACGAAAGAGAGTTCTTACTTGATGTACTATGACGCGAACAACCTGTATGGCTGGGCAATGTCTCAGGCTCTTCCTTATGGAAAACTTAGATGGGTAAAGGAAAAAGACTACAAAAACGTTTTACAAGATGTATGTATCTCTACACAAAAAGAATTGGATGAAGAAAAAGTTGGTTATTATTTTGAAATTGATTTAAAATATCCAGAGGAACTCCATAACCTACACAAAGATCTCCCATTTGCTTGTGAGAAAGAAAGTCCAAAGAAAGAATGGTTGAGTGATTATCAACGATCGTTTGATATAGGTGAATCAACAGAAAAATTACTTACTACATTATATAACAAGAAAAATTATGTTCTACACCAAAGAAATTTGCGACAATATTTATCAAAAGGTCTAAGAGTAGAGAAGATCCATAGGGTTCTAAAGTTCAATCAAAGTCATTGGTTAAAGGGGTACATTGATTTTAATACACAAAGAAGAACAGAGTCAAAAACAGATTTTGAGAAAGACTTTTATAAATTGATGAATAATGCGGTCTTTGGTAAGACTATGGAGAATGTGAGGAAAAGACAAAATATCAGACTATCAACATCTTGGGAACAAGCATCAAAATTAATTAATAGACCGAGTTTTACTCGAGCTGAGGTCTTTACTGAGAACTTTTGTGCGATCCATTTGATTAAAGAGAGTATTGAAATGAACAAACCTATTTATATTGGAACAACAATTCTTGATTTATCAAAGTCATTAATGTATGATTACTTTTATAATAACTTGAGGAAGAAATATCAAAATGATGTTAATCTACTTTATATGGATACAGATAGTTTTATTTTGAAAATTAATACCAACGATGTTTATTCAGACATGAAAAGAGACATTAATATCTATGACACGAGTAATTACAGTCCAGAGAGTGAGTTGTTCTCTTCTAAAAATAAAAAGGTGATTGGAAAGTTCAAGGATGAATTAGGAGGAAATGTTATGAGTGAATTTGTGGGATTGAGGTCAAAGGCTTATGCTTATAAATACATTGTGAATAACGTTGAAAAGACTGATAAGAAGTTAAAAGGTGTAAAGAAAAATGTTATTAAAGAAACAATAAACTTTAAGGATTATTATAACTGTTTAACAACAAAGAAAGAAGAGTTTAGAAAGATTAATGGAATAAGAAGTTATAAACATCAATTATATTCAGAAGAGATAAATAAGAAAGCATTGGGGGCTTTTGATGATAAGAGGTTTATTTTAGAAAATGGAATTGATAGTCTCCCTTATGGTTATATAAGTATATAAGTGATAAGATATATATATAAGTGATAAGATATATATATAAGTGATAAGATATACATAAGTGATAAGATATATATAAGTGATAAGATATATATAAGTGATAAGTTAAAAAGGGGGGGGGTTGGGGATTTTAACGGGCTACCGCCGCCTTTTTTACTATTATATAAATGATAGAACCAAGTATCAACCAGACTAAAGAGTGGAGGTGTAATCAACCTTGGTATATAAATGGAAAACATAATGAATGTGAAAAATATCAAATAGGTATAATTGAAAAGGCAACTGGTAAAAAAGTTCACAAAACAAATAAGAGAATTAATTTAAATACCGGTGAATTGGGTAAAAAAGATGGAAATATTTTTGAGTGGACGGAAAACTTTGATGGTTGTCAGGAAAATATATACTTTAATTTAAAAATGGTATGTGGCACTGGAGGCGCTCAAGCAAGAACATTGAGGGAGGTTTACCATTTTATCTTAGCTCAGTTAAAATATCTTAATAAAGAACCAAACTCAAACATATTTTTTGTTAATATATTAGATGGTGAAGAGAGTTGTAGGAGAATTAAATTATTTCCCACGCATAAACAAATATTTGTAGGGTCGTTGTTTGAGTGGGTTATATTCACCAGATGATATTAAGAGTAAAAGGTTAAAAGGTCCATGAGGTCAGAAGGATCACAGGTGTTTAAGTGGTCTAATGAATAAGGATAACATGTCAAAAGGTTAGAAGGTTCGTAAAGAACAGGGTGAGAGAAATAGAGGTCTTTAGGGGCAATATGGAAGTGAATGGGTCAAAGATTAATCTGCCAGATGATATGTAGAAGAAGGATGATAGGTCTATAAGAGAAAACAAATATTTGTAGTGTTTGAGTGGTCTAATGAACAACATTAAGGATAGGTACTACAGACAAAAGGTTCATAAAGATGAGGGTGGGAGAAATAGAGGTGTTTATGATTTTTGAAAAAGACAAGGGGGTAAATGACATTAGATAGGGATTTCACATGTTAAACGGAGGTGTCCCAGAAGCAACATTATTACACTACTAACACGAGTGCAAAAAGTGGTTTTTCAACACTAACACAAGTGCGAAAAGTGGTTTTTCAACACTATCACAAGTGCAAAAAGTGTTTTTTCCACACTAATACAAGTGCAAAAGTGGTTTCCTGCACCAACACAGGTGCGAAAAGTGGCTTTTCAACACTAACACAAGTGCGAAACCTGGTTTTTCAACACTAACACAAGTGCGAAAAGTGGTTTTTCCACACTAATACAAGTGCAAAAGTGGTTTCCTGCACCAACACAAGTGCGAAAAGTAGTTTTTCAACACTATCGCAAGAGCAAAAAGTGTTTTTTCCACACTAATACAAGTGCAAAAGTGGTTTCCTGCACCAACACAAGTGCGAAAAGTGGTTTTTCAACACTAACACAAGTGCGAAAAGTGGTTTTGCAACACTATCACAAGTGCAAAAAGTGTTTTTCCACACTAATACAAGTGCAAAAGTGGTTTCCTGCACCAACACAAGTGCGAAAAGTGGTTTTTCAACATTAACACAAGTGCGAAAAGTGGTTTTTCAACACTAACACAAGTGCGAAAAGTGGTTTTTCCACACTAATACAAGTGCAAAAGTGGTTTCCTGCACCAACACAAGTGCGAAAAGTGGTTTTTCAACACTAACACAAGTGCGAAAAGTGGTTTTTCAACATTATCACAAGTGCAAAAGTGTTTTTTCCACACTAATACAAGTGCAAAAGTGGTTTCCTGCACCAACACAAGTGCGAAAAGTGGTTTTTCAACACTAACACAAGTGCGAAAAGTGATTTTTCAACACTATCACAAGTGCGAAAAGTGGTTTTTCAACACTAACACAAGTGCGAAAAGTGGTTTTTCAACACTATCACAAGTGCAAAAAGTGTTTTTTCCACACTAATACAAGTGCAAAAGTGGTTTCCTGCACCAACACAAGTGCGAAAAGTGGTTTTTCAACACTAACACAAGTGCGAAAAGTGGTTTTTCAACACTATCACAAGTGCAAAAAGTGTTTTTTCCACACTAATACAAGTGCAGAAGTGGTTTCCTGCACCAACACAAGTGCGAAAAGTGGTTTTTCAACACTAACACAAGTGCGAAAAGTGGTTTTTCAACACTAACACAAGTGCGAAAAGTGGTTTTTCCACACTAACACAAGTGCAAAAGTGGTTTCCTGCACCAACACAAGTGCGAAAAGTGGTTTTTCAACACTAACACAAGTGCGAAAAGTGGTTTTTCAAAACTAACACAAGTGCGAAAAGTGGTTTTTCCACACTAATACAAGTGCAAAAGTGGTTTCCTGCACCAACACAAGTGCGAAAAGTGGTTTTTCAACACTAACACAAGTGCGAAAAGTGGTTTTTCAACACTAACACAAGTGCGAAAAGTGTTTTTTCCACACTAATACAAGTGCAAAAGGGGTTTCCTGCACCAACACAAGTGCGAAAAGTGGTTTTTCAACACTAACACAAGTGCGAAAAGTGGTTTTTCAACACTATCACAAGTGCAAAAAGTGTTTTTTCCACACTAATACAAGTGCAAAAGTGGTTTCCTGCAACAACACAAGTGCGAAAAGTGGTTTTTCAACACTAACACAAGTGCGAAAAGTGGTTTTTCAACACTAACACAAGTGCGAAATGTGGTTTTTCAACACTATCACAAGTGCAAAAAGTGTTTTTTCCACACGAATACAAGTGCAAAAGTGGTTTCCTGCACCAACACAAGTGCGAAAAGTGGTTTTTCAACACTAACACAAGTGCGAAAAGTGTTTTTTCAACACTAACACAAGTGCGAAAAGTGGTTTTTCCACACTAATACAAGTGCAAAAGTGGTTTCCTGCACCAACACAAGTGCGAAAAGTGGTTTTTCAACACTATCACAAGTGCAAAAAGTGTTTTTTCCACACTAATACAAGTGCAGAAGTGGTTTCCTGCACCAACACAAGTGCGAAAAGTGGTTTTTCAACACTAACACAAGTGCGAAAAGTGGTTTTTCAACACTAACACAAGTGCGAAAAGTGGTTTTTCCACACTAACACAAGTGCAAAAGTGGTTTCCTGCACCAACACAAGTGCGAAAAGTGGTTTTTCAACACTAACACAAGTGCGAAAAGTGGTTTTTCAACACTATCACAAGTGCAAAAAGTGGTTTTTCAACACTAGCACAAGTGCAAAAAGTGGTTTTTCAACACTAACACAAGTGCGAAAAGT